>NW_026099483.1:0-35103 GCF_024542735.1 Bombus huntii
TTCGATAGGACAATTATGTATATTAGCCTGAAAGAAAGCTCGTGGCTTCGCACGCAACACGTAATTTCCCTCGCTGAAATAATCCTATTACAACGATACGATTTAAAATTTTCCTTAACAGACCTCGCAATGTAATTCTTCATCTACAATTTTTTATTCGGCCTGAAACAAGAGACTTTCGAAGCCTTATAGAGTCTCGCGAATCTAAAAGTCAGGTTTCAACGTATTTTCGCGTCTATTCTATAATACTGAAGACATTAAAGGTGTTAACGATTATTGTCTCACTATGTACGTACATCAAACGAGTACTTACGTAAGAGACGAATGGAATGGAAACAGCCGAGAATAATTGAAGATAATTTGAATACGTTCCAGGCTTAATACAATTTCTCGTGAACCGTAATTGATTCGCAGAAGGAATTGCTGCTTCTCACGACTAGCAAAGTGTTTCGCAAAAAAAGAAAAAAAAGAAAAATGGTATCGGAAGGATAGAAAAAAAGCGGTGGCCTACATCAAGCAATCTTCATGCCGATAATGCATTTATTTATTCAGTTCGTTCATTTTCTATCGCGTAACAGACACTGGGATAACTGACAGAACGAGCGTATAATCTTGCATCTCTCAACCTGGACTCTCCCCAATTCGCATACTTCATCCTTCGTATAAGTGACAATGAATCAGAAGAGTTTCAATAGCAATATTGAACAAACATACAGTCAACTACAACACCATAGATACATCCACCATACAGTCAACTACAACACCATTAGATAACAGCAATACAATAGATTATAATTTTCTACGTGTCATTGATTCATCATCATCATTTTCCATTTTTTTAGCATATGTAAAAACGTATCTGACGTAATCTTACCTCGCTCTTTGAGTAAAAAAAATCCATTCAAATGAAACAAAGGGAAAAGAAATAAGAAAAACAAACACTCACATATGAATCTTCATTACATAACTGTATGTACTCCTCGAGGTATAATTACTCAGACACGTTACAGCGTAACCTTCTTCGTTCCCTGATGGCTGATGTTGATCGTTGACGTTTATAATGAAAGAATTTCGTCAACGGCGCCATCTGGATCCTTGTTGAAAAATTAAAATAGCCGCAACAGCACCATTAAGCTCATTACCCAGAGTAGCTCTTGTTGCTGAGTCGTGGAGGAATTCTTATCATCAACGACATAAACTATACCAGTTCTGGTAACGTTCTTCAGATGGTCCAGGCACTCGAACTCGCAATATCGCTCTCCAACACGGAATTTCTTGCATGTCTGTAGTAAAAAGAAATCGATCAATTGTACAGATCAATCGTCACTCGACTGCTCGAGAATTCAGATCATCCAGAGAATAGAATAGAGACGTGGAAAAATGTAGTGCGATCATCGCAGTGGAGGAAATAGGGGATAGGGACCAAATGAATGAACGAGATGTTAAGGACAACTGACGATAGTTCTTCTTTTGTCGGGAATTGCATGTTTGTGAATGGTTTGTGGGTGGTTAGGTGGAGAGAATTGAAGAGTTTGGAGGTGACTGGAAGAGTGTTTTGGGCAAGGTAGATTGCAGAATGGTTGCGGTAGCATTGTGTTAATTATGGGTTTGTACATGTAATCTTTGTATGTATCACTACATACAACCTAACGTATATTTTTAATAATACATCAGAGTTTTAGTTATTTCATAGCTATGAATTTTATACTCTATAATCTTGACGTTTTATTTCACAGAAGCGTTTGAATATCCATAAAAATTAAATGAACCAATGTATTCATTATCTTATAGAGAAGATATATTATTTTTAATTATGTTCCAATTATTTATCATGATCCTGATTTCTTATTCTGAAAATTTGAAAGGAAGTTTTGTAGTTTGATACTTTCAGCGACAAAGGGTCAATATTGCTTTAGTATATTTCGTCACATATACATGTATAATCTATATGTCGGAGATGAAAGGACACCGGAACCTTTGGATAGCCCCGCAACATTGCAATCTAAAGTCTACTATAACTGTAACTAAACTATTGTAGTTATTCAATCCGATTGTAATTGTTCGAGATTAGTGACGGTGAGCTTTGGCTCGAGGTGACAGTCTGTCGCCCAACGTAGCCGCGGTCAAGGGATGAACGCTTTGCCTAACAAAGGTATGGAGTAATTCTATAGCTCTCCTTAAAAGAAATATTCGTGGCGACACGCGACAGTAAACATTCCCACGGTTTCTGTCCCGTGGCTCGCCACACGCAGACCTATTCTTCGAGTAAGATGATTGCCAGATGTCGATGCGTCTCCGCAGTACATGTTCGGCTAGCCCCGAGGGCCCGTTATAAATCTTAGGTTTAGTTAACTAAAGTCCTTCAAACAGACAAACAGTCTTGTCCCAACTACGGGAAGATAGGGGAGACATATTTTTCAACGAGCGGACGTCTCCCACTAGCAACTTTCCCTCGAGGGCGGCTACCATCTTTTTCTAACCACCGATATGGAGATTGACCAATTAGGCAGCAACGTCAAATTTCCCTTACTTCCTAAACGAAGGCTTTCCTCGACGAATCCGATGATCTCGTGTCCTTAGACACACCCCATTATAGTTTTCCTCTGTGGCCATCGGGACGGGACGGGCATTCTTTTACGCGCTCCCGTCGACCAAAGAGTAACGTCTTTACGCTCAGCAATTATTTTTACGAATCAGACTTAGATTCAGCGAGAACGCCCATCTGTCATCCCGTTGGCCGCGGATTCGTTATCGAACCGGAGACCATTGTCACTAGTGTCGCGGACGTCTCACCGCCGTGGTAGATTGTCAAACCTGTGTTATTCATACCTGTGTCAATAAATCGTATCTTCGTTACACCGCAACGATGGCTACCTTCAATGAAGACTCCTCAAACACCGACAACCCTATCCCCAATGTCATTCCGACATATATATCCACCGAAAATGCGCTCTTGTAGACAAACGCTCGATTCGCGTCATAGCTTTTAAAGCTTGTCGCATCTCAATCCGTTGGAAAAAGTTTTTCCTGTAGCATATTTTATTTTTACGAACCAACAAGGTCTTTGTTTATTTCCTTCTGCTTTTGCTCCAATTTCCCCATTGTTTTTTCAAGGATAGTATTTCAGAGCCACTAGTCAAGTTTATTGTAACAATAAACGTACGTTTCGGAAACATTTTGTGCTGTGAAACAGAATACACTAAAGTTTGAAGGTCACATCGATTTTCGAAAGTTTATAAATGGAGGTGTATGACAGTATCACCAGCTGTTGCTGTCCAAGTAACTCCAACATCGAAATACTACAACGATTCCAATCGAAAACGCTAAGAGCCTTAATAGACGCACCTTGGTATGTTACCAACGAAACCATCCATCGCGACCTCAAGATACCTACAGTCAAAGAGGAAATAGCAAAATATAGCGACAGATATAGCAAAAGAGTCAAGAAACACCGAAACCCCCTAATCACTGGACTACTCGATACGACGGACCAGATTCGCAGGCTGAAGAGGCACTACCCGCTAGACCTAAACGTTAGATTCATTTAATTATCCAAATTAAGCTAATGCACTTACTTATAATACTTATAAATTATACCTATCTATAATAAGTATTAACTTATTGTAAATAAACAGCCATGTCACTGCGCCACGCCAGAAAAATTACTGAAAATTCTCAACGCGAGAATTGATTGTAATTCCAACAAATAAATAAAAAAAAAAAAAAGCTGTTGCTGTCCCCAAGCGCCAAAATACGTTCTGACTACTATTTTATGTATCTCACAGAAGTATGTCTTCATTCATCATCTCCCATGCCATCCACCAACGTGTTCTTAACATGTTATCTCCTAGTAAAATATTGATATTGAGTCAGATATCCAACTGAATAATCTTTTCGGTGTCTACTATAAGACATTTAAAACCAAGGCTCGTACACACGTGTGCTTATACGTCAGATGTAATACTTAACACGAAACCTGCTTATATTAATATTAAATTTATGCATAGTAGGATGTTCGACCTTTGTAAAAATGAAATTATAATACATACAGTTTCACCGTGGAAAAGTGAATCTTTCTAGCATGTCCACGCAAATGCAGCGGAGGGGAGGACTGTGCATGCACCAAACAACTTTACGTTCGTAATTTTTCACACAAATGTACAACTGTAGGGAAATAATTATCTCTGATTTTTCGGATGTTAGGAATCGACAATATCGCATAACGGAATGCTGTGTTCTACGTATTCTATTTTTGTTACGAAAGTGGTACAAACGAAGTCCACGTAAGAATAGTACAACAAAATCGGTTGAGGTTAGGTTATCGTGCAGATATCGCGGCTTTTGCATTGGAAATCACGCAACTGCCAGTCTCGTCGTTCCTTGTAAACGAAAGAAAGGTATTGTAATCGGTCGGAATTAACATAAAACTCGTCGCATGCGACCATATGGCCTGAATGTTGAATAAACGAGAGTAGAGCGCGAGCTATGTGATTCTAACCGTTTAGGCGGAAACTAATGATTGTAACCAGAGCCGAGATATATGCCAATATTACTTTGCTCGACAAAGCGTATAAGATGAGGAGAGAATCGCGATAAGGTAGAACAAGAGACAGATATTCTCTACGTAAAGCAAGTCTGTCAACTAGATTGAAATCCTATAGCTATAACTACAGTGAATCCATATTCTGGCGAATTGTCTTTTCACAAATGAAGCTTCTGAAGAACGGAATTGATACAATAACTACTGTTCATTCATAACTACTGTTGTAAGAATCTATATATTTGTCTATCTATATCTATATATATCGATCTATATATATTTGTCAGAATGTCATTTTATCAAAAAACCCATCCTCTGTAATCATAGTTTAACGAAGCATAATTAATAGAAGAGGTAGAGCGTTAAGTGGAGATGATTTAATCACAGTTAAGTAGATAAATCTCTATATTAGTCTCTTTAATTAAAATGTCCTACGTTTTATTTGCGTCATTTTTTTTCTTCATCCAATTTAAAATGTTTAAATAACAATAGCCTATACAATATAATTTTATGTAAAAAAATTGATTATACCATGTTTATTACAGATATTTAACATTTTTGTGTACATACAAAATTTAGATTATACCTCGCTTGAGAACAAAAATTCTATTTGTTTTCCTAACATGTACTAATAATTATTGATCAAACTAGAAAAAGCTGGAGGAGATTACTTAGGAAGATTACTTAGCATCTTATATTCCTGGCAAGAGAAAATGAAAAATTCGTTTCTTCTCTTTGCTTCCCTGTTCCTTCTTTCCTCCTTTTTCCCTTTTTACATCGCGTTGTTTTACATCGCAATTTACATTTATTTGTAAAGTTTGAATCTTCTCGATATTGAAGATGTTGAAGCTGCAAGTATGTATTTCATTTTAATCCATTCGAGACCGAGATTTAATTGTAAGACGATACCTAGGTGTCGGTACGATCTGAATGTTTAGTTAGAATGATTCTGTGTTTTACTCTCTCCAGGGTATCCTTTTCATACTTTGATTTTAAATCGATGACAATCTTAAATAGTATGCCTCATATTTTTAAAATATAAAATTATATACTATGTTATTCTATAATGTATTATGTACAGTCATATATATATATATATATAATAATTCTATATTGAAAAAAATATGAAATTAACATGATATATACATTACTACGTAAGTTATATATAAAATATGTATATTATACCCTTGCCTACTGACTGATATGAATTTCTTTCGGTCTCGAATGCGTTAAAAGAGAGCGCAAAGAAGGCGAAATTACTTATTGTAATTAGTAAATCGACCTGAGAGGCAGACAGATACAAGAAAGAAGGAATATTATATTAGCGGCATTATCATGTTTTTGCTCTCTTTAAGTCTTTCATCGAGACAGACAATCTACAGGTATTAATCGACCAATTTCTCCAAGCTGATAACTTCGAATTGATGTTTATATATAAGAAGTGTTATGTGTTAATCTGTCTAAATGTTTAAAAGGTGTTATAAATTAAATGTTGTTAAACGATACGTAATTGCCTTTTGATCGTAAATTTTACTATCAAGGGGTCTTTTATGTATGCGTAATCATTGTGAATTATAACAATTTATGTGATCGATATTAAAGGTGTTTAAAAGCATGTAGTTTTTTTTCTATATTACTATTCTCCTATATTATTATCCTATATTATTATAGCATTCCTATATTATTATAATATCCAATTACATGTTGATACACAAGATATACAGATTATTATTTATAACGTTTTGGTTTTCTTAATTGAGTCATTCATTTAGTACAAATGATAAGAAATTAGTAATAATTCACAAAAAAAGGATATCGTAGTAGAAATATTATAAAAAAACATTTTCTGTTTTAGTGTAGAGTTACTCCTTCTTACAGACAGTGTCGTACAAATCTGTACGTCTCTGAGAAAATGTAGGTATCTGAGCCCTTACTTCCTCAACAACTTTTAGATCTGATAGAAAAAAGAAACATACGAAGTAATAAGTAATGCTTACTAATAAATTCAACAAATACAGAGGAAGATGGCTAAATCGATAAATTAACGAGACTAAAAATTAATTACATCATGGATCTCTCGCTTTTAATTTTAAGCTGTAAATTACCGATATCGGTGACTGCCATATTCTCTTGAGTTTCCAAATCGTAAAGAATCTTTCCCCAGGGATTGGTCAACTGTGTATGTCCCCATGCGACGTAACTTGCTTAAGGAACACGAGCCGGTGATATGCAGGCAACGTATAATTGATTATCATTCGCTCTGAAACGCTGAAGTAATGACCAGTGCAGTGGTCCAGTGGTCATATTGAATGCCGCTGGATATATCAGCATTTGGCAACCTAACCCAGAGAAGCAGGAAATATGAAGCCACCGAATACCAATTAACTTCGTAGTTGCACGGTTCACATTCCATCATTTCTGAATATGCGAGGACAGTCCTCTTATTGTGCTTTTAATTCTTTTATTTGTTTCATTTTCAGCAAATATACTGGTTTTTTTAAATTAAGCTTCTTTTTATACAGAGTTACAGATTATATTAATTTTATATAGAATATATTTAAGAAAGATATTTAATTTTTTGCTAGTTAAGTATTGATCGATTAAGTTACTGTACCTTTGTTCCGATAAATGCGTGCCATTTCCTCGAATCTAATATCATAGCAAATGCCAATACCTATTTTGCAGCCCTTCACATCGAACGTCGTTAGGGAGTTACCAGGACTGAGTGAATCACTCTCTCGAAAAGTAATCTTATTAGGAATGTCGATGTCGAATAGATGTACCTAATAACATAAAAATGTGGTCGCTAATTCTATTGCTGCAACTTTTGTAATTTAATATCAAAGTTACCAACTCCTAAACTTTAATTATTTTTTATTTAATAACTGACAGCGTTTTTATCACTTTCTTTTATTAAAAAATCTTATCATTTAATAATGTTTAAAAAGGAGAAAAAATAAGTATAATAATATTTTAAGTATGTGAAAAATTTATACAACAACAAACACATTACAACAAAAATGGGCGTTTCCCGTATCATAACGTATTTTATAAACCGTAAATTATAGAATTGGTTATAGTATACGTATGTACATATGTATATTCCTAAATTATTCCTAGATAGAGTCACTTTCTTCACCCCAATATTTTCAAATTCAAAGCCATAAAGGAATATATTACTTACCTTTCGGTGTTTTGCTATCAAAGTTCCATCGGGACCCCAAATAGTACAGGTATTGTACAATTTAGCGCCCTCTATTTCAGGCATCGTACCACCAACTACATAGATGTTGTTTTCTTTAGCTGCGTTCGATGAAGCAACGCTCGTTTCACCATCAGGAATACTCTCGGCGTATTTTGGAAAGTACTCTGCATTGCAATATTTCAATTAATGAAGAATAACTGTCTTTTGTTCCAACCATAAATTAAATTGAAATGTTTGTCAGTTTTTTATTTTTTAAATTATTAAAATAACTAAGTTTTATATTTCGACTTAATTAAATATGCAATTACTTAGCTAATAGTATATATAATAAATTGTTTCTACAGGTTCAAAATGAAAAATGAATATTTAGAAATATTTAATTACGACAATGCTATTTGTGTTAGCATCAGTGGCTTGTTACTCAACGACTTTGCTAGTACTTTTTGAAACATAAAGTTAGTTTTCAATTAACACTTATACTAGAGGCGGAATTATAAATGCAAAATAATTGATAATACTAATTTATAAGTACCTAATTATTAGTATCTTAAAAAATATATTTATACAAAAATCACGATAATCATGAAAATGGGGAAATCCTAAATTCTCGAATCAATTCACAATTTATTTTGTATATTAATTAGATTCCGCGCTCATCAGTACGTACTCACTGGCGACATCGAGAAAATGTATCGGCAATTCCTCGTACGACCAGAGGATCGGAAATATCAAAGGATATTATGGCGCAGCGCGAGTGGAGAAACAGAAACATATGAGCTTAACACCGTAATACTCTTATCATAGAAATAGAAGCAGTCCTCAATTCCCGCCCGCTAACTCCTATCTCCACCGATCCAAATGATCTCCTAGCCCTCACTCCCGGACATTTCCTCATTGGCGATTCATTAATGTGCTTACGTGATCGAGATTTCAGAGACATTCCATCGAACCGACTCTCCAAATGGCAGCATATCCAACAGCTTAAACAACATTTTTGGAACCGCTGGCATAAGGAGTATTTGAACGAGCTAACCAACCGCAATAAATGGAGCAAGGGTGGACACAGCATCCAAAAGGGCACAATCGTCATCCTCAGAGAGGACAACGTTCCCTCCATGCATTGGCTTCTGGGCCGAGTTATCAAGGTTCATCCAGGCGCCGATGGTGTCATCCGGACAGCTACAGTTCAGACGGCAAAGAGCATTTTGGATCGGGGCGTCAAAAGGCTTGTCCCACTGCCAATTCAACCCGATCTCGAGAAACCCGAACAACTAGCCATCGAGACGAAATAAGATGGGAACCTCAACCACACCTCGCTAGTTTGATCGGTACCCTCTCAACGGGGGGAGAATGTTACGCCATGCGGCTTACCATAGGTCATATTCTTAACTATCGATCGCGGCACTATAATGTCGCAGACGGATCGTCGCGTCTGCCCGGCAAACAAACATTGTAGTGGCAAGCGCATGGTTCATTAAGCAGGGCGACTTCCAGAAACGTCGACTCGTGGCCCGTATTTTACCTCGCTGTAAAAGAATGTGGCGTGATCCGAACGTAGTGGGGGTCGCCTTCCAGAAAAAACGAAAAAAATCGAAAGGCGTTCAGAACTTTTCGAGAAGTCGAACCGTCAACACATGTGGTATGTCGCGCATTACTTATCAACCAAAACGCAGTTACATTTTTTTTGTTCCATTTATATCTTTCTAGTTAATAAGTTGTTGAAATAAACATTAATTTATTTGTGTTAATTCTGTGGAATTTCATTGAACTACCCTTATTATCATAATCGAAATAAGGGGATCGATCAGTTCGTGGCGTCGATTATTTAATCGTAATGGGAACTTACAACTCTCGTTGACGTGCTATCTCGCGATCGCGTCTCTCCGCGAACGGTCGAAACAAAATGATTCACTAAAAACTGTCCTGAATTCCTAAGAATTTATTTACCGAAAAACTGACAAAGTGTTTATTTAAAAAATGAGGTTGAAGGTAGTCCTTTTCTTTCATTTCATTCATTTTCATTTTCTTTCTTAAGTATGGCTAACACAATATCTAATCAATTAAAATTTTATATTTTCACGTGAAAAGTTTCTTTAGATAATTATTATCAACATGATGACTCACTCTTACGGATTAATACGTGTCTGTAGGGCAATCCGGTGGACTTGATCGGCTTTTTACTTCGAAAGTTGAGTAATCGGTGTCGCTTTCTTACGCATCTTTGAACTGTATAAATGTTTTAAAATTGTTTGATCCAGAATGTACCACACCGGACAATCAAGAAGGCAGGTGCCTTGACTACAGAAAATGTAAACCTCTGCAAGAAATATGGCAGATACAGTACCGTACAGCCACCGATTTTTATAGACGATCAGTGTGCAGATACCAGGGCAATGTTACGATCGTTTGCTGTCCGAACGATCCAAACAAAGAGAAGAGAGAAATTTTAATAAAAACTGTGTATAAGTATAAGGCTTTGCGACCACCATACTGTGGTTTTAGCAACGTCTCTCATACCAGGGTGGTCGATGGTAAACCAGCTGAACTTGGTACGTTTTATGTCTTTCTTTCCGATTAATAATAAGCCATTTACTGCAAAGAATGAACTTTAAAGGCATTAAACAGCACATCAATGTACATTTCAATTAGACTAAATAATAATGCTATGATTTTATCGGTAGTAACTTTACTTATTAACTTGAATTATTTCTTTCTTTTACTTCATGTTAGGAAGAGTATCTTTTTGCTTGAAATAAAAAATTGATATAGGAGTAATAATATGGATAGAGATCAAAAACTGTTAGGGCAGAAATTACACGTTTGAACTTTATAGTTCAGTATAGTTCAAATAGAAATTATATAGAATTATTTAATAATTTGTATTCCACTGGAATAAAAATTTAATTTCTGTCTTTATCAAATCTCTATTTCAGAGTATTTGTACGTATGTACTTATCGTCTGCTGTATGATCGAATATCGAATAGGTAATAATCGTTGTTACCCGTTATGTGAGAAAAAATTATGTATATTCACAACTATGACTATTGCATTTTAGGCGCTTGGCCATGGATCGCTGCATTAGGTTTTCGTAATCCCCGAAACCCAGACAAACCACTATGGAAGTGCGGAGGTTCCCTGATATCGGCTAGGCATGTTTTGACCGCAGCACATTGTGCACATATGGATGGAATAGAAAACATACACAATCATAATATTGTCATTCTTAGATTGGTGGAGGAGGTGCCATTTTCGAGTAAGTCCTCAAATATATATATATATATATATGCTATTGAGTATTACTGAAGTATCATATCCTGAAATTTCTTACTGTACACATATATTGTGTCATAAAGCGTGTATAATTCTTTCTCATACTTTTGGTCATTCGTTTCCTGCATTTTCATTTATTTTTTTATTTTTCAGGGTACGTATATCCCATTTGTACGAAAGAGCCCCTACGAAAGAGCAACTTCGTCGGCTATAACCCCCTTGTTGCTGGATGGGGAGCATTAAGATATAGTAAGTGATATCAATTTTATAATAAAATTAAATAGTTCCAGTCTTAAATATCTTTCTTATTTTCTTCGTAGGACGACCACGACGTAATGCATTAATGGAAGTACAAATGCCAGTGATTAAGAACGCCGAATGCAAAATAGCTTATTCCAAATTTCCTAATGCACCTGATATCACTGATGGTATAATATGCGCCGAACATGCTCAGGGTGGAGAGGATTCTTGTACGGTAATTAAGTTACAGAGTTACTACAAACTATACGGTATCTGAAGACACGTCGATTCGAATTAACATCAAATCGACGTCTTAAACATTAAAAATAATAGATAAACACAATTTAATAGTTTTGCCCACTTCTCACACCTCGTTATGGTATTTAATCTAATTTCCTTCTAATCTTAGTTTTGCTCAAAATACATATAACATGTACGTTATAAATTGGAGTATTTCAATACACAAATCAATAGAAGATTATTACTGTATATAAGTATAATTTCAATACAATTCGATCGATATATTTCAGTATCTTTGATTAAAAATTTAACGATCCTTTCAGGCTGACCGCGGCGGACCACTGCTGATACAACATGAATTAACCTCGTATTTAATAGGTATTGTGTCTTATGCTTATAAGTGCGGCACAGCTGGGTATCCCAGCGTTTACACTAGGGTCACATCGTACCTTGACTTCATTCTCCAAGCGATGCAATAATATGATATTACTGTTCCATAAATATCATTGTGTAAAAAACGTAAAGTTGGATTTTCTTATTGTGGAGATAAGAAACAGCTCAAATTTACATTGTTTTGTACGTTACAAATTATAGGCTTAAAATGTACGAAATGTAACTTTGAAACGACACTAATTTTTTACGCACGATAAACCTCCACGACTTAGGTATGTAAAGATGATAAACGTGTATTAATTCTATTAATTTGGTAATAATAAACCAACTTTCTGAGAAGTTCTGTAAATTTCGTTTCTGTTGTATCAAGAGAATAATGGAATATTCCACTTAGATCGTATACTTCTTGTACGTACGTACAAAATTTTCCGGCTAATCTAAAACACTTCATAAGATAGAGAGCTTCTGGAAATTCGGACACAGAGAGTGCATAAAATACAAGATAAGTCTCGTGTCTTTCAAAATTATTTTTTATTCGCTAAAAACGTCCTGTGTACTCATGCAATCACATGCAACCTCGAAACTTCACTTATTTTTTATCACTTTCCAATTCAATACACAGTTTCAGCATTTTTGACTATATGTAAGAGAAATTTCCATTCAGCCAAAGGTGTACTTACAGATTATAGATTCCTATACGACTCTCAGTAAAAATTTATCCGCACTCCAGATAGTTAAAACTTCTGTCGACCGTATTGATCCATCTGCACTCTTCGTATGACGTCAATATCTGTTCAGTGCTGCTGCGCAGGTTTCTTTGTGTTACGTCAATTCGTTTGTGACCGTTGCGCGAGTAATGGCGCTTTGCAATGGTGATTTGCAGGAAAACAGTGCAGGATGCTGTGATTCGTTTCTTGTGGTCGGAGGTTATGTTTGATGCCTATATTTATCAAAGATTTAATGCACATTATGGAGAAAGTGTTTTGTCACGAAGTGTGTTTGAATGGGCACAAAAGTTCAAAGAAGATCGCACGAGTGTTATGAAAAAACAGCTGGACGCCCGTCCACATCCACGATGACAACATTGAACGTGCTCATGAACTTATGCTCTATGGAATAGACGAGTGACACTGGATAATGTGGCAAATCATTTGCAAATCAGCCACGGCTCTGCTTATGCAATAGTGCACGACAGATTTGGATTTTAAAAAGTTTGTGCGAGATGGATGCCGAAAAAGCTGATGAAAAGGTGAAGACGACGATGCATTCGTGGTTCGCAGCTCAGCCCAAAACATTTTTTAATGAGAAAATACAAAGGTCCTTCGGCAAATGGACAAAGTGTATACAGAAATCGAGTGATTATGTCAAAAAATGATGTATGTCTTTTTTGACAATTGCTTAAAATAAATTCTACACCGACAGAGCGGGTAACTTTTTACTCACCCTCGTAAGACACTTAAATTTCCAATCTATTATGATGAATAAAAGAGCTTATACTATTAAATCTAATTGTATTTTGTTGCATGAGAGTACACGTGTATGTGATGTACATTACCTTTATATCCCCTTGAACGCTTCAATATTGCGCATATATACTATATTTTGTACAGCTTCTATAAAATTTCGTATGTTTGTTTAGGCTGTTAATCTAGAGGCTGGAGTACAAAGAAGTGGCACAATGATGTGGGCTGATGACATTTATAATTATCAAGGAATCACCCCTACATTCGCTCAGGTATATATCGTTGACTATAACGTATTTAACATATATGATTGTTAGAATATTAATAATTAATTTTTAATTCTATCAGAATTTTAATGAAACTGTCCCTTGGGAAGGAAGAACTGATACCTTGATATCACGGTTTGTACATCCTATATATACGACAAATTTTAGAACATTATATAACGAAGAACCAGATCGTCGTGGCCATGTGATGTGAATAAAAGGACTTGAATTTGATGATATTTTTATAATGTTAGATAACATAACTAAGTATCTTCACAGTAAGATAGGATGACATGGTTTACATGATCTTAATGTTGTTCACTCGAGTGATGATATTATAAGGAAAAGCGTAATATCACAGGTAGGATGATTCATAATTTAGAACTACTAACTCATGTATGTATTAAAAATTAAAGAAATATATTAAATTTTATAGGATATTTATGTTTAGTAACCAGTAATTCAGAGATTGGTATTCATGGTTACTATAACGAGGCTGTAGAAACGCACCCTTTCTTCTTTGCAAATGGTCCTGTATTTATGTCTAAGCCGAAACTGGAACCTCTGAATAATTTAGATTTATTCTTGTTATTTTCTAAAATACTTATCTACAGTATACCATAAGGAATGATACCGTATCGCACCTAATCAAGTGCCTTAAGAAACATCAACAGGATATCACAGTAAGTAATCCCTTATCGACAGAAGTGTAAGTAAAAGTTATGTGTCATTGTTATACACAATTATGTGTTAGTGTTATACACAGTTATTTATCATTTTCTATTAATTCAGTTGTAGCCACTACAATATCTATGACACTGGTAGTAATTATAAGAACAATAATGATGTTCTATAAGAGGAAATGATGATTAGGAACAAAAACTTACAGGTAAGTCAAAGTATATGTTATTTGCCATTTGAAAAGAAAGTTACTAACTTGGAATTTTTTGATAAATAATAATTGTGCAAAATATATTGGATTTCAAATTTGTCAAAAATTGAAATTTAAGAAGCATTGTAATAATATAACATTAATATTTTGATTTTTCAGGAGATATCATGCGGTGGATGGATAATATGTAAAAAATATTAAGCAGTATATGAATTTTCATATTGCGTAGAGATAACAAAATGAATTTTAAAAAATGTCGACACGGTAATAAGAAATAGCATCGTGACAAAGAATATATAAAGACAGTTTCATTTTTTATAAATAAAAATTTGTTGTTCCAGATTTTGAAATACAGTGAAACGTTTAATTAGTATCTTAATATCTTTAAATAATTATTATTTTAGAATCAATTGTAATTGTATCATACGTACTTTTGAATTCGTGCAAGAACATATGTAATTTTGAAGTAGTTATTATTAGGAAACTGTTAGACGCGAACAGTATGCGAAAAGTTAGTATGCAGTGTAATAATTATCAATCAAAACACAAGAATTAAATTCTTGAGGAAAAAATTTCCGGAATTTCTTATTTACATGATTATAAAGAAATCCATAATAAAAAGGAGCTGCTTTCTAATACTTCTCTTCCTTGTAATGCCTACGTTAACAATAACGAGGTTCGACTTTTTGTTTTTAGAGGGATACTGGAAAATTTGAAAGTACAGTACCATTGGGAAGAAAATCACGATATTGAAAACGATATTTGCAAGTAAATTTCCAAAAAATCTGTTTTCAAATTTTCGCTTTCTATTTCACATTAAAAGAAAGGGAGGGCTGCCTTCTTTTTCTGCAAGACAAAACAAACATTCTGAATCTCGTATCAATGAATGATGTCAATAAGTTATTTTTCTTTTCAGATTGAACAATATTCCAGATTTATTCATAATTTCATACTACGCGAAGAATAGACTTTCATAGGTATATAAAGGAAATATTAAGTATAGGAAAACTCTTTTTCGTTGTAGGTGACATATGCTTCACGGTTGAACACATGTATTTTTGAACACATATAAATGAAAAAGTACTCTTATGGAGAAAAAGAATTGATACCTTCGATTGACATTAGATAATGTATATAAACTTATGAACAATCACTATCACTATCAGTTTGTATTTTAGGTGCACACGCAGATTTGTTGGAGTTCTTATAAAATGTACTTCCTGTACGAACGTTTTATTCTTCCAAATTTTACGATACTATGTCTCATATGATAACTATATGGATTAAACGTAATATAAATGATCCGAAAATAGACTCGAACGACATTAATTGTCTTCCTATTTATACCAATATCGAAAATACAAGTAAAGCTGGAGCAATAGTATGCAAGAATGGACTATTTATTATTTTAAACCAAATCATAGCATATTCAGAATGCACAGTATTATCATGAAATGTAAATGAATCAGTTGTAAACGAACGATTTTACTGTAAAATCGTTGCCGCCTTTTTTTCATCTGAAATATAGCAGCAATGAGTACATTCTTTTAATATATAATAAAACGAGATATCTTTATAAAGTTACATATGTCATCACTGGTAACTGTTATCTCGTATGACGCCAAATATACCGTTAGTATGGAATGATATTTTTATGAAGATATACTTTAATGATAGATTTTATGAATGAAACGTTATATAAGAAAAATTATCTCTTGTTATTCTATGAAGTGTAGTAGCTAATGAAGATTAATTTTACGAAGTATTAGAGCAAAAGAGAATTAAAAAATTAAAAAGATCTAAATAAGATTGTTCGTGTGGCTTAATTATCTCAATTCTGGTACACCACTTGTTACATTCTAACTAATTAGCGCTAAACAATAACTTGCAAATATTAAAGATATTAACACCTAAAGGTTTTCAGGAAATTTTATAATATTTGATTATTGTATATCTAGTCATTGATTGATAAAATTTCTTGTATAAGCATAGATCGAGGTTGACGTCATACGCAGATTGCATATCATTGACAGGTATCGTTTTAATTTATTTTATGGCTAGAATCGTTTGAATATTATACGAATAATTATTTCCATTCGAACGATTAATAAATCACGTACCTATAAAAGATATATTACGAAAAAGAGGTGACGAAACAAAAAAATATTGGAAATTCCGTTGTCATTAGATCAATTACTTTTGCAATGATTTTTATTTCCATGTAATTACATATGAAATGGGTAATTCATTAACATCTCCTCGAATCGAATATAATTCGTTACACTTCACAACGATTCAAATAATGGACGGGAAATATATAATAACTTTCCTGTCCTTGCGTTAAAATAGTACTGTACAAATCAGATGATACAACCTAACCCCAACCTAACCCCAAAAAACCCAATTACATCCACATTGCATGACAGCACACTTGCAATGGATTTTTGTGATTTCAATGTCACAGACAATGACACAACTAATCAGAACACGTTCGAGGCTATAGACATTGAAATTACCGCGTGTTTAATACGTTTAAAGCATAAATCTAAATTTCACGCGATTATTTCTTTGTACATTGTGAAACTCTTAAATTATCTTAATCGAATAAATAATCCTAATGTAATAAAACATCTTGAAATAGACCTAGATATCTGAAACAGAAACTCGAAGGATAAGAAATCCTAAAAGGTACTAATCCTAAAATAACAAACTCCTAAATAATAAACAAGTGATAAAACCTGTTATAAATAATAAACCTTACCTGGAATAATCAAATCCTAACTAATCGAAAATAAAATAAGGCAAGCAATTCTTAATCTTTCAAGTAATTTTTCCGAAAACACAGAAAGATAGAGAAATTAAAAAGACGCAGCACAAATTGCAGCACAATGAAAGTTTCGGAGCGATGAATACGATCGTATTAAACTAAATAATTTTCAAAAGTGAAATTACACTGAAACGTATATCGATGATATTTGTCATTTCTACGATCTGTTTCGCTTGGTCGTGCTTCTTTTCTGATGTAAATTCAATTTATAATACGAACTAAGTTTCCTTTATTATTATTAGTCCTGCGTCTTTTTAATTCGTCACTTCTTTTATTTCAGAACAATGACGGGCTCCAAGATGCTGTTCGGATGTTTGGCGTTAATTGCTTTTCTGCATCCATTAGTTCACGTTTGTACTTCGAGTAGTACAGCTCAAGGTTTGTACTTCGAGTTGTCTTTTTCCATGCACTTCAAATTCCAATACGATCTGGTCACGTGGCCTTCGTACAATTTCGAAATTTTACCTGTTTGGTAATCGTCAATGAAAAAAGAAGTTATGCGTGACCTCAACACATTGAAACAATTTTTATGATTTTTTATTTGCCGGTTGGTCAGCAAGTTAATGGAAAAATTTCACTTAACTATTCGCGTTAATCTCTTCGGTTTAACTTTTGGGAAATGCTTCGTTAGCTTCGGGAATATTCCAACGATTCGTTTTACGTACAAAATAAGCATGATAAATATTACATCACGGTAATGTAATATCGGAATATATTAAAGGTGTAATTTTGTTCGATTAATTATAATTTATTAATAATGGATTGAAAATACAGATATTAGTTAGACAGAGAAACGATGTTTGATTAACAGGAAAACTAAATGCAACGCTCGTATTTACAACAAATAACTTGACAACTATTTGGTAACTCTCTCTCTCTCTCTCTCTCTCTCTCTCTCTCTCTCTCTCTCTCACTAGCAACTCTAACACTCGACAACACTCGCAACTCAATTCTAACGACTCTATGCTTCGACGTCTCGATCAACTCTGATTCTCGCAACACGCACACTTTTCGATTCGCCTTGAATAGCGAAACCGTCCTTCTTCTAACGTTGTCTATTGTTTCCCTCATACCTATGTAAGAACTACCAACTACGTGCCTTTAGTCACGTAGGCACTCTTAAATGTAAACGAACCACAGAAACACGACGTACACGGTTTTTCTATTTTCAGCCGATCTCCAATCAAAGCTATTCTACGATATTACAATCGGCCTTTCCTGACAATCACATCTGCCCTCAGATGTGCTCATCATCGCCGCTCGCACTTACATCACTATCGTCAGCATTCCACCATTTCATGTGATCGGCTGCCGTGGAAGTTGTACGTGGCCCTTCGTGCTCCCCCTCTCGCTGCACTATGCATCGGTCATTTCGCAGGACTTTTATCACCCGATACGGTCCAAGAAACTTCGGATGCAGCTTTAGCCCGGGACCCCTCTGCATCCTCTCGATTGCCACTAGATCTCCCGTCCTGTATGCTGTCGCCTTCTTGCGTCTCCTGTTATACGCCCGCTTGTTTCGGATTTGGATCTCCTCAATCCGTCTCTTTGCGTCCGCACGCAGCTGATCTCGTTCCTCTTGGAACACCGCGGCCTGTTCGTCCTCGATGCTACTGCTCCTCTTTCGCTCTTCCTCTATCTTCCTCTCCGTTGTTTGTTTACCCATTTCACTCTTGTCAGGGGCTTTGATCGTCGTGGCAGCATCGTGACATTTTCGTAGGCTCGGTTCGTACATGGAAGACGTTAACAACTTACCATCTACCGAGACTATGATCTCTTCTTTTTCGAAGGTCTTCACGTTCATCGTGTCCTCGACAATCCCATCGTCGTCCTCGTCATCCACATCCTCTGTATATCGATATTATTGGAGGGATTCCGCACGTGCGACTTCCCTTGTCTTTTCGTTCGCCTTGCATTCACTCTCTTCGAGTCTATCCGAAAACTTGAAACAACCCTCACATCCGCAACGCTATCCTTCTCAGTAAATTCGCAAATATCATCAACAACATCCTGTTGCTGTTGTTTAGCCAGATTCTTCCTCCTCGTGATGTTCGCTAAGTCCTCCTGCTGGCCGCAAGAATCCGACGAGGACACCATCTCGTGGTCCACTTTACCAATCACCACGTGTCTTGCCACTATTCTCCGTTCCTCCGACACTTGCTGCACAGCTGCCCGATACTTCTTCAAAACTTCTGCTAACTCTTCTTTATTTTCTTCCAATTGCGACAGTAGCTCAGTTCGTTCGCGACTAGCTACATTAACACGATCTTCTGCTTCGGAACGTTGCCGCAGTACTTCCTGCAACGAAGCCTGCGTCTCATTCGGTTCTTGCTCCAGTGCCTGTTTCGCTTTAACTGCAACTGCTCTAGCGCATTCTGCATCTTCTAACTGGTTCTTCAGCTGTCGTAAAGCTGCTTTACCCGTCGAGTCACCTTTCGATCTCTCCAGCATCGTTTGAGCGTCTCTTAGCAATGCTTTGGTTCTCTTCAAATCTCTTTTTAGCCTATGTTGCATGTCCTTAACGTGTGACAAATCTATCTCACTCGCCTGTGTCTCTACATCTATCTTGAGGACTTCCGGACACTCATCGGGATTTTCGTCCTTTATTCTACTAATAAAAGATTCTCCCCCTTTTATACTTATTTCAACAGTGTCCAAAAAGTCTGCGCCAATAATAAGCGAATGTTGCATCACTGTGTCTGGAACTACGTGTATGGTTATACAGTACGACTCATTGTCTATAATAATGTTCGTGGAAAATTTCCCGAGCGTAAAATTCCTTCCGGAACCGACACCGCCAAATCCAACGATTTCCCGACTTAATCTGGGCGCTCCGATTTTCACATGCTGATCTGCTCGCATTAGAGTCAGCTCACTACCGGTGTCTATCAACGCGCTCAATTTGAAATTTTCCATCTTAACATCCTTACCACGCCTTGTTTGTAACGACCGAAACACGCTGTAAACTTTTTTTGAGGGCTCACCCAAATTGTCGCAACTTGATGCGATGTGTCCGTACTCCCTACATTTGAAGCAATTGTAGCATCGCGTCTTCCTCGCATCTCCAGATCGACCGGGTTCCTTGTTCCTCTCGGTTTCGGACAGCTTCGCCACCGGCTTTACCCTGTTACTCTTCGGCTCCTCAAATTTCGTCCTCATCTCCATATCTCTTTTTATCGCTTCGTAGCGCCTGAAACGCTCTTTTAATTGCTCGATATTCCTGGCTCCGTATAGCACAGTCTTGTTCGCGACCTCGTCGGGAATGCCTTGAATAATGTAGTCTATCAAGGATTGCGTATCAACCCTTCCTTGTTTTGCAATCCCGCACATGTGATACATATATTGTTGCAGACTCTCATCTGCTTTCTTCTTTCTATGGGATAACTCGCCATGTATCTGTTGGTCGCTTACTACATTTTCAAACTCATTCCTCAACGCCTTTTTTAGCTTTGCCCAGGACTTCGCGCATCGTTTTTGTCGTACGAAGGCCTGAGCGGAGCCTGCGAGTAATTTCTTAGCATAGGCCACCATGTGGGCGTCTGACCAACCCCACACTTCTGCCATTTCCTCGAAGTCTTCCACCCACTGATTTACCCTCAGCAGATCATCCCCGCTGAATTTCTCTAATGAGTCTTCCACGTCTTTAAGACTCAACATCGAACCGACGCATACCTTCTGCTGCTACTCATCGCGGTCCTGATACACCGCTCGCGTGCCTCTCCTGTATTCTCGCGCGCCTTGTTTATCGTCCTCGCCTTCACTTTCGTCGGAGCTCTCTTCTTCCGACGATACATCGTCTCCTTCTAGGGCCGCCTGTAGCCGCGCGCGTAGTTCGGATTTTCTTCCCGTTACCTTCAACCCCAAGCTAACGAGACGCGCTCTCAGCTCTTTCGTCCTCAGCTTCTCGAGGTCTTCCTCTCCCTCTTGACTGCGTTCGGCTCTCTGCTTGCTTCTTAGATATCGCTGGTTTGTTGGTTCTTCGCCACGCTTCGAATCCTTAGGAGTAGATCGACCAGGTTTGCACGCTCTGTTCAACCTGGCAACCAGCACTGATCTCGCACCGGATATAGGCAGATTCATCTGTGCGAGCTTACTCCTCAGCTCCTCCAGCGTCAAATCCTCTTCACCCGACAATCGTTCGTCTTCAACGTTTGCCATTTTATTCTATTCTTTTCTACTCCCGCAGAAATAGCTCCGTTAAATCGTATCGTTTCTCTGTCTTATTCAATCCCGGACGAGCCCCCACTTGTAATATCGGAATATATTAATAATGGATTGAAAATACAGATATTAGTTAGACAGAGAAACGATGTTTGATTAACAGGAAAACTAAATGCAACGCTCGTATTTACAACAAATAACTTGACAACTATTTGGTAACTCTCTCTCTCTCTCTCTCTCTCTCTCTCTCTCACTAGCAACTCTAACACTCGACAACACTCGCAACTCAATTCTAACGACTCTATGCTTCGACGTCTCGATCAACTCTGATTCTCGCAACACGCACACTTTTCGATTCGCCTTGGATAGCGAAACCGTCCTTCTTCTAACGCGTTTTTAATACGCGATGGCGCTATCACTTTCTAAAAGCGTCGTCTTTACATTTCCGATGGCCACGGGCACATCCGACTGCCAGATATACAATGTGTTATAAGAGTATCATTACCATACTTTTCATGAAAAGAGCAATTTTTCTTGATAACTATACTCTGTAACATAGATTGAAGTCGCTGATTTGATCCCTCTGATATCTTGTCTTATGAGAGTCTCGTCTGGTCTTGATTGGTTCTGTTGACTCTTATCGTTGTGAAAAATCGATTCGTTGTGTACCTTTTTTGTATAGAGAATTATTTTGTGGTAGAATATAATGTTGTAATATTTGTGGTCTTTACTTTACTAATTTTGTCACTGAGCCGCTCTTTGGTTAGTTGAGCGATTCATATTCCGCATATATTCCGTACTTGCTTCGCTTGGTACTTTTATAATTTTCGCAGTTACAATAAAAAATTTAATTCTTAACAGATTAAAGATTTAACCTCTTGCTTTATAGTGTACAATAATTTTTTTTTTTTTTTTTTTTTGTATAGGTTATGTGATCCATAGTTTGAGTGAGTAGTACATATATATATATATATATATATATATATATATATATATATATATATATATATATATATATATATATATTTAAGATTAATATTTTATCAGTTTCTGTTCGTAACAACATCGAAGTAGTCAATAAGTTTGAAGAGTATAATTAAGGAAGTTATGAAGCAAGAGGTTAAGAACAAATTCTGAAAGAGGTTATGTACAACTCAGTAGTACTGCTTTACATTACTTTGCGAATTACTTTTCAAGCATAAAAATAGTTTAACAGCCACTTATAGTTACTTCCTTACCATTACATTCATTAAATTCGTTTGATTTTGTAAACAAAATAACCACGCTGACCAGTCTCTTATTTAAAATAGAATTATTTTGTCATATATCCAACAGTTTACTTTCTCTTCGCTTTGTCTCGTATTACGACTTTATAACGGTGTTTCTTTAAACTTTAAACGATCGTAATAAATGTATTTACGGACGATGACTGATATCTGGTCTGTCTTAAAGTTGCAACTAATTAGTACCCCGTTACTTTGGACGTTATGAAATGTTGTATAACCAAAGACTTATCTTCTCTTTTGGTAGTTGCATAAGAGAAGACTGAGCCGTTGAAACGCTCGAATAGATTAGCTGATTCGCTTAACGTATTTTTACTTCCGACGAGCTAAACACAAGAGCAGAAAGCACATAAGGAATAATACAGAAACGTCAAACGTATACAGAAATATATTTCGTAAAAGCATTAGTACGTAACATGTCTTTATAATTCTATTTATGTATAGTAAAATGGCTTGTATCCATTTTCATGAATTATAACTGACATTTCAAAGCATTCATGTAGATATGTAACTCTCGTTAATTAATAATTTAACAATGCGTCATGAAACGTATCATTTTCGTTTCTTCCTTTGTTTCGTTATACACAGGAACGAATTTGTAAATAAAGATGTATAATCAACGATAACATATGACAGCGAGTATAATAACTGTCAGCAAAGGAAGAGGTCGGTAAAATGATTGTGGTTGATTTCAGTGTATCGGTAAATAAGCTTTGACAGACGTTGCCGGGGGACTCGGTGTCGGTGAAACCGCGTCGATGAAATGATTGTCAGTAATTTAAAGATAACCCAATTTATTGATCTGTCTCCCCTTCATGGCGTTGTACGTCTCTCTATAAAACATATTCTACCTCGGAGGGCTGAAAAATTTAACTTGGTCTCACTGGACTGGACTGTAAGTAAGAAAATTGAAATGCAAAATCCACGTGTGAGCGCAACGGTTTAGATGGAAAGTTCGATAGGACAATTATGTATATTAGCCTGAAAGAAAGCTCGTGGCTTCGCACGCAACACGTAATTTCCCTCTCTGAAATAATCCTATTACAACGATACGATTTAAAATTTTCCTTAACAGACCTCGCAATGTAATTCTTCATCTACAATTTTTTATTCGGCCTGAAACAAGAGACTTTCGAAGCCTTATAGAGTCTCGCGAATCTAAAAGTCAGGTTTCAACGTATTTTCGCGTCTTATTCTATAATACTGAAGACATTAAAGGTGTTAACGATTATTGTCTCACTATGTACGTACATCAAACGAGTACTTACGTAAGAGACGAATGGAAATGGAAACAGCCGAGAATAATTGAAGATAATTTGAATACGTTCCAGGCTATAATACAATTTCTCGTGAACCGTAATTGATTCGCAGAAGGGAATTGCTGCTTCTCACGACTAGCAAAGTGTTTCGCAAAAAAAGAAAAAAAAGAAAAATGGTATCGGAAGGATAGAAAAAAAGCGGTGGCCTACATCAAGCAATCTTCATGCCGATAATGCATTTATTATTCAGTTCGTTCATTTTCTATCGCGTAACAGACACTGGGATAACTGACAGAACGAGCGTATAAATCTTGCATCTCTCAACCTGACTTCTCCCAATTCGCATACTTCCATCCTTCGTATAAGTGACAATGAATCAGAAGAGTTTCATAGCAATATTGAACAACATACAGTCAACTACAACACCATTAGATACATCCACCATACAGTCAACTACAACACCATTAGATAACAGCAATACAATAGATTATAATTTTCTACGTGTCATTGATTCATCATCATCATTTTCCATTTTTTTAGCATATGTAAAAACGTATCTGACGTAATCTTACCTCGCTCTTTGAGTAAAAAAATCCATTCAAATGAAACAAAGGGAAAAGAAATAAGAAAACAAACACTCACATATGAATCTTCATTACATAACTGTATGTACTCCTCGAGGTATAATTACTCAGACACGTTACAGCGTACCTTTTTCGTTCCCTGATGGCTGATGTTGATCGTTGACGTTTATAGTGAAAGAATTTCGTCAACGGCGCCATCTGGATCCTTGTTGAAAAATTAAAATAGCCGCAACAGCACCATTAAGCTCATCACCCAGAGTAGCTCTTGTTGCTGAGTCGTGGAGGAATTCTTATCATCAACGACATAAACTATACCAGTTCTGGTAACGTTCTTCAGATGGTCCAGGCACTCGAACTCGCAATATCGCTCTCCAACACGGAATTTCTTGCATGTCTGTAGTAAAAAGAAATCGATCAATTGTACAGATCAATCGTCACTCGACTGCTCGAGAATTCAGATCATCCAGAGAATAGAATAGAGACGTGGAAAAATGTAGTGCGATCATCGCAGTGGGAGGAAATAGGGGGATAGGGACCAAATGAATGAACGAGATGTTAAGGACAACTGACGATAAGTTCTTCTTTTGTCGGGAATTGCATGTTTGTGAATGGTTTGTGGGTGGTTAGGTGGAGAGAATTGAAGAGTTTGGAGGTGACTGGAAGAGTGTTTTGGGCAAGGTAGATTGCAGAATGGTTGCGGTAGCATTGTGTTAATTATGGGTTTGTACATGTAATCTTTGTATGTATCACTACATACAACCTAACGTATATTTTTAATAATACATCAGAGTTTTAGTTATTTCATAGCTATGAATTTTATACTCTATAATCTTGACGTTTTATTTCACAGAAGCGTTTGAATATCCATAAAAATTAAATGAACCAATGTATTCATTATCTTATAGAGAAGATATATTATTTTTAATTATGTTCCAATTATTTATCATGATCCTGATTTCCTTATTCTGAAAATTTGAAAGGAAGTTTTGTAGTTTGATACTTTCAGCGACAAAGGGTCAATATTGCTTTAGTATATTTCGTCACATATACATGTATATCTATATGTCGGAGATGAAAGGACACCGGAACCTTTGGATAGCCCCGCAACATTGCAATCTAAAGTCTACTATAACTGTAACTAAACTATTGTAGTTATTCAATCCGATTGTAATTGTTCGAGATTAGTGACGGTGAGCTTTGGCTCGAGGTGACAGTCTGTCGCCCAACGTAGCCGCGGTCAAGGGATGAACGCTTTGCCTAACAAAGGTATGGAGTAATTCTATAGCTCTCCTTAAAAGAAATATTCGTGGCGACACGCGACAGTAAACATTCCCACGGTTTCTGTCCCGTGGCTCGCCACACGCAGACCCTATTCTTCGAGTAAGATGATTGCCAGATGTCGATGCGTCTCCGCAGTACATGTTCGGCTAGCCCGAGGGCCCGTTATAAATCTTAAGGTTTAGTTAACTAAAGTCCTTCAAACAGACAAACAGTCTTTGTCCCAACTACGGGAAGATAGGGGAGACATATTTTTCAACGAGCGACGTCTCCCACTAGCAACTTTCCCTCGAGGGCGGCTACCATCTTTTTCTAACCACCGATATGGAGATTGACCAATTAGCAGCAACGTCAATTTCCCTTACTTCCTAAACGAAGGCTTTCCTCGACGAATCCGATGATCTCGTGTCCTTAGACACACCCCATTATAGTTTTCCTCTGTGGCATCATCGGGACGGGACGGGCATTCTTTTACGCGCTCCCGTCGACCAAAGAGTAACGTCTTTACGCTCAGCAATTATTTTTACGAATCAGACTTAGATTCAGCGAGAACGCCCATCTGTCATCCCGTTGGCCGCGGATTCGTTATCGAACCGGAGACCATTGTCACTAGTGTCGCGGACGTCTCACCGCCGTGGTAGATTGTCAAACCTGTGTTATTCATACCTGTGTCAATAAATCGTATCTTCGTTACACCGCAACGATGGCTACCTTCAATGAAGACTCCTCAAACACCGACAACCCTATCCCCAATGTCATTCCGACATATATATCCACCGAAAATGCGCTCTTGTAGACAAACGCTCGATTCGCGTCATAGCTTTTAAAGCTTGTCGCATCTCAATCCGTTGGAAAAAGTTTTTCCTGTAGCATATTTTATTTTTACGAACCAACAAGGTCTTTGTTTATTTCCTTCTGCTTTTGCTCCAATTTCCCCATTGTTTTTTCAAGGATAGTATTTCAGAGCCACTAGTCAAGTTTATTGTAACAATAAACGTACGTTTCGGAAACATTTTGTGCTGTGAAACAGAATACACTAAAGTTTGAAGGTCACATCGATTTTCGAAAGTTTATAAATGGAGGTGTATGACAGTATCACCAGCTGTTGCTGTCCAAGTAACTCCAACATCGAAATACTACAACGATTCCAATCGAAAACGCTAAGAGCCTTAATAGACGCACCTTGGTATGTTACCAACGAAACCATCCATCGCGACCTCAAGATACCTACAGTCAAAGAGGAAATAGCAAAATATAGCGACAGATATAGCAAAAGAGTCAACAAACACCGAAACCCCCTAATCACTGGACTACTCGATACGACGGACCAGATTCGATTTCTTTTTACTACAGACATGCAAAAAATTTCGTCTTGTCTTACTTCCTCAACAACTTTTAGATCTGATAGAAAAAAGAAACATACGAAGTAATAAGTAATGCTTACTAATAAATTCAACAAATACAGAGGAAGATGGCTAAATCGATAAATTAACGAGACTAAAAATTAATTACATCATGGATCTCTCGCTTTTAATTTTAAGCTGTAAATTACCGATATCGGTGACTGCCATATTCTCTTGAGTTTCCAAATCGTAAAGAATCTTTCCCCAGGGATTGGTCAACTGTGTATGTCCCCATGCGACGTAACTTGCTTAAGGAACACGAGCCGGTGATATGCAGGCAACGTATAATTGATTATCATTCGCTCTGAAACGCTGAAGTAATGACCAGTGCAGTGGTCCAGTGGTCATATTGAATGCCGCTGGATATATCAGCATTTGGCAACCTAACCCAGAGAAGCAGGAAATATGAAGCCACCGAATACCAATTAACTTCGTAGTTGCACGGTTCACATTCCATCATTTCTGAATATGCGAGGACAGTCCTCTTATTGTGCTTTTAATTCTTTTATTTGTTTCATTTTCAGCAAATATACTGGTTTTTTAAATTAAGCTTCTTTTTATACAGAGTTACAGATTATATTAATTTTATATAGAATATATTTAAGAAAGATATTTAATTTTTTGCTAGTTAAGTATTGATCGATTAAGTTACTGTACCTTTGTTCCGATAAATGCGTGCCATTTCCTCGAATCTAATATCATAGCAAATGCCAATACCTATTTTGCAGCCCTTCACATCGAACGTCGTTAGGGAGTTACCAGGACTGAGTGAATCACTCTCTCGAAAAGTAATCTTATTAGGAATGTCGATGTCGAATAGATGTACCTAATAACATAAAAATGTGGTCGCTAATTCTATTGCTGCAACTTTTGTAATTTAATATCAAAGTTACCAACTCCTAAACTTTAATTATTTTTTATTTAATAACTGACAGCGTTTTTATCACTTTCTTTTGTTAAAAAATCTTATCATTTAATAATGTTTAAAAAGGAGAAAAAATAAGTATAATAATATTTTAAGTATGTGAAAAATTTATACAACAACAAACACATTACAACAAAAATGGGCGTTTCCCGTATCATAACGTATTTTATAAACCGTAAATTATAGAATTGGTTATAGTATACGTATGTACATATGTATATTCCTAAATTATTCCTAGATAGAGTCACTTTCTTCACCCCAATATTTTCAAATTCAAAGCCATAAAGGAATATATTACTTACCTTTCGGTGTTTTGCTATCAAAGTTCCATCGGGACCCCAAATAGTACAGGTATTGTACAATTTAGCGCCCTCTATTTCAGGCATCGTACCACCAACTACATAGATGTTGTTTTCTTTAGCTGCGTTCGATGAAGCAACGCTCGTTTCACCATCAGGAATACTCTCGGCGTATTTTGGAAAGTACTCTGCATTGCAATATTTCAATTAATGAAGAATAACTGTCTTTTGTTCCAACCATAAATTAAATTGAAATGTTTGTCAGTTTTTTATTTTTTAAATTATTAAAATAACTAAGTTTTATATTTCGACTTAATTAAATATGCAATTACTTAGCTAATAGTATATATAATAAATTGTTTCTACAGGTTCAAAATGAAAAATGAATATTTAGAAATATTTAATTACGACAATGCTATTTGTGTTAGCATCAGTGGCTTGTTACTCAACGACTTTGCTAGTACTTTTTGAAACATAAAGTTAGTTTTCAATTAACACTTATACTAGAGGCGGAATTATAAATGCAAAATAATTGATAATACTAATTTATAAGTACCTAATTATTAGTATCTTAAAAAATATATTTATACAAAAATCACGATAATCATGAAAATGGGGAAATCCTATATTCTCGAATCAATTCACAATTTATTTTGTATATTAATTAGATTCCGCGCTCATCAGTACGTACTCACTGGCGACATCGAGAAAATGTATCGGCAATTCCTCGTACGACCAGAGGATCGGAAATATCAAAGGATATTATGGCGCAGCGCGAGTGGAGAAACAGAAACATATGAGCTTAACACCGTAATACTCTTATCATAGAAATAGAAGCAGTCCTCAATTCATATAGATATACATGTATATGTGACGAAATATACTAAAGCAATATTGACCCTTTGTCGCTGAAAGTATCAAACTACAAAACTTCCTTTCAAATTTTCAGAATAAGGAAATCAGGATCATGATAAATAATTGGAACATAATTAAAAATAATATATCTTCTCTATAAGATAATGAATACATTGGTTCATTTAATTTTTATGGATATTCAAACGCTTCTGTGAAATAAAACGTCAAGATTATAGAGTATAAAATTCATAGCTATGAAATAACTAAAACTCTGATGTATTATTAAAAATATACGTTAGGTTGTATGTAGTGATACATACAAAGATTACATGTACAAACCCATAATTAACACAATGCTACCGCAACCATTCTGCAATCTACCTTGCCCAAAACACTCTTCCAGTCACCTCCAAACTCTTCAATTCTCTCCACCTAACCACCCACAAACCATTCACAAACATGCAATTCCCGACAAAAGAAGAACTTATCGTCAGTTGTCCTTAACATCTCGTTCATTCATTTGGTCCCTATCCCCCTATTTCCTCCCACTGCGATGATCGCACTACATTTTTCCACGTCTCTATTCTATTCTCTGGATGACCTGAATTCTCGAGCAGTCGAGTGACGATTGATCTGTACAATTGATCGATTTCTTTTTACTACAGCCATGCAGAAAATTTCGCCTTGGAAAAGAATGTTGTGATTTCGAATGTCTGGATCACCTGAAGAACGTTACCGGAACTGGTAAAGTTTATGTCGTTGATGATAATAATTCCTCCACGACTCAGCAACAAAAGCTACTCTGGGTGATGAGCTTAATGGTGCTGTTGCGGCTAGTTTAATTTTTCAACAGGGATCCAGATGGCGCCGTTGACGAAATTCTTTCACTATAAACGTCAACGATCAACATCAGCCATCAGGGAACGAAGAAGGTACGCTGTAACGTGTCTGAGTAATTATACCTCGAGGAGTACATACAGTTATGTAATGAAGATTCGTATGTGAGTGTTTGTTTTCTTATTTCTTTTCCCTTTGTTTCATTTGAATGGATTTTTGTACTCAAAGAGCGAGGTAAGATTACGTCAGATACGTTTTTACATATGCTAAAAAAATGGAAAATGATGATGATGAATCAATGACACGTAGAAAATAATAATCTATTGTATTGCTGTTATCTAATGGTGTTGTAGTTGACTGTATGGTGGATGTATCTAATGGTGCTGTAGTTGACTGTATGTTGTTCAATATTGCTATGAAGCTCTTCTGATTTATTGTCACTTATACGAAGGATGGAAGTATACGAAATTGATAAAATTATTAATAATATTTACGAAGAGAAAGTAAACTGTTGGATATATGACAAAATAATTCTATTTTAAATAAGAGGCTGGTCAGCGTGGTTATTTAGTTTACAAAATCAAACGAATTTAATGAATGTAATGGTAAGGAAGTAACTATAAGTGGCTGTTAAACTATTTTTATGCTTGAAAAGTAATTCGCAAAGTAATGTAAAGCAGTACTACTGAGTTGTACATAACCTCTTTCAGAATTTGTTCTTAACCTCTTGCTTCATAGCTTCCTTAATTATACTCCTCAAACTTATTGACTACTTCGATGTTGTTACGAACAGAAACTGATAAAATATTAATCTTAAATATAGATTGAAATGAAAGCTTGTCACGTAATATGTGTGTGTGTGTGTGTGTGTGTGTGTGTGTGTGTGTGTGTGTGTGTGTGTGTGTGTGTGTGTGTGTGTGTGTGTGTGTGTGTGTGTGTGTGTGTGTGTGTGTGTGTGTGTGTGTGTGTGTGTGTGTGTGTACTGCTTACTCAAACTATGGATCACATAACCTATACAAAAAAAAAAAAAAAAAAAAATTATTGTACACTATAAAGCAAGAGGTTAAATCTTTAATCTGTTAAGAATTAAATTTTTTATTGTAACTGCGAAAATTATAAAAGTACCAAGCGAAGCAAGTACGGAATATAGGGATATAGGAAGCGATGGGGAACAGCAAGTAACTCCAACATCGAAATACTACAACGATTCCAATCGAAAACGCTAAGAGCCTTAATAGACGCACCTTGGTATGTTACCAACGAAACCATCCATCGCGACCTCAAGATACCTACAGTCAAAGAGGAAATAGCAAAATATAGCGACAGATATAGCAAAAGAGTCAAGAAACACCGAAACCCCCTAATCACTGGACTACTCGATACGACGGACCAGATTCGCAGGCTGAAGAGGCACTACCCGCTAGACCTAAACGTTAGATTCATTTAATTATCCAAATTAAGCTAATGCACTTACTTATAATACTTATAAATTATACCTATCTATAATAAGTATTAACTTATTGTAAATAAACAGCCATGTCACTGCGCCACGCCAGAAAAATTACTGAAAATTCTCAACGCGAGAATTGATTGTAATTCCAACAAATAAATAAAAAAAAAAAAAGCTGTTGCTGTCCCCAAGCGCCAAAATACGTTCTGACTACTATTTTATGTATCTCACAGAAGTATGTCTTCATTCATCATCTCCCATGCCATCCACCAACGTGTTCTTAACATGTTATCTCCTAGTAAAATATTGATATTGAGTCAGATATCCAACTGAATAATCTTTTCGGTGTCTACTATAAGACATTTAAAACCAAGGCTCGTACACACGTGTGCTTATACGTCAGATGTAATACTTAACACGAAACCTGCTTATATTAATATTAAATTTATGCATAGTAGGATGTTCGACCTTTGTAAAAATGAAATTATAATACATACAGTTTCACCGTGGAAAAGTGAATCTTTCTAGCATGTCCACGCAAATGCAGCGGAGGGGAGGACTGTGCATGCACCAAACAACTTTACGTTCGTAATTTTTCACACAAATGTACAACTGTAGGGAAATAATTATCTCTGATTTTTCGGATGTTAGGAATCGACAATATCGCATAACGGAATGCTGTGTTCTACGTATTCTATTTTTGTTACGAAAGTGGTACAAACGAAGTCCACGTAAGAATAGTACAACAAAATCGGTTGAGGTTAGGTTATCGTGCAGATATCGCGGCTTTTGCATTGGAAATCACGCAACTGCCAGTCTCGTCGTTCCTTGTAAACGAAAGAAAGGTATTGTAATCGGTCGGAATTAACATAAAACTCGTCGCATGCGACCATATGGCCTGAATGTTGAATAAACGAGAGTAGAGCGCGAGCTATGTGATTCTAACCGTTTAGGCGGAAACTAATGATTGTAACCAGAGCCGAGATATATGCCAATATTACTTTGCTCGACAAAGCGTATAAGATGAGGAGAGAATCGCGATAAGGTAGAACAAGAGACAGATATTCTCTACGTAAAGCAAGTCTGTCAACTAGATTGAAATCCTATAGCTATAACTACAGTGAATCCATATTCTGGCGAATTGTCTTTTCACAAATGAAGCTTCTGAAGAACGGAATTGATACAATAACTACTGTTCATTCATAACTACTGTTGTAAGAATCTATATATTTGTCTATCTATATCTATATATATCGATCTATATATATTTGTCAGAATGTCATTTTATCAAAAAACCCATCCTCTGTAATCATAGTTTAACGAAGCATAATTAATAGAAGAGGTAGAGCGTTAAGTGGAGATGATTTAATCACAGTTAAGTAGATAAATCTCTATATTAGTCTCTTTAATTAAAATGTCCTACGTTTTATTTGCGTCATTTTTTTTCTTCATCCAATTTAAAATGTTTAAATAACAATAGCCTATACAATATAATTTTATGTAAAAAAATTGATTATACCATGTTTATTACAGATATTTAACATTTTTGTGTACATACAAAATTTAGATTATACCTCGCTTGAGAACAAAAATTCTATTTGTTTTCCTAACATGTACTAATAATTATTGATCAAACTAGAAAAAGCTGGAGGAGATTACTTAGGAAGATTACTTAGCATCTTATATTCCTGGCAAGAGAAAATGAAAAATTCGTTTCTTCTCTTTGCTTCCCTGTTCCTTCTTTCCTCCTTTTTCCCTTTTTACATCGCGTTGTTTTACATCGCAATTTACATTTATTTGTAAAGTTTGAATCTTCTCGATATTGAAGATGTTGAAGCTGCAAGTATGTATTTCATTTTAATCCATTCGAGACCGAGATTTAATTGTAAGACGATACCTAGGTGTCGGTACGATCTGAATGTTTAGTTAGAATGATTCTGTGTTTTACTCTCTCCAGGGTATCCTTTTCATACTTTGATTTTAAATCGATGACAATCTTAAATAGTATGCCTCATATTTTTAAAATATAAAATTATATACTATGTTATTCTATAATGTATTATGTACAGTCATATATATATATAATAATTCTATATTGAAAAAAATATGAAATTAACATGATATATACATTACTACATAAGTTATATATAAAATATGTATACTATACCCTTGCCTACTGACTGATATGAATTTCTTTCGGTCTCGAATGCGTTAAAAGAGAGCGCAAAGAAGGCGAAATTACTTATTGTAATTAGTAAAACGACCTGAGAGGCAGACAGATACAAGAAAGAAGGAATATTATATTAGCGGCATTATCATGTTTTTGCTCTCTTTAAGTCTTTCATCGAGACAGACAATCTACAGGTATTAATCGACCAATTTCTCCAAGCTGATAACTTCGAATTGATGTTTATATATAAGAAGTGTTATGTGTTAATCTGTCTAAATGTTTAAAAGGTGTTATAAATTAAATGTTGTTAAACGATACGTAATTGCCTTTTGATCGTAAATTTTACTATCAAGGGGTCTTTTATGTATGCGTAATCATTGTGAATTATAACAATTTATGTGATCGATATTAAAGGTGTTTAAAAGCATGTAGTTTTTTTCTATATTACTATTCTCCTATATTATTATCCTATATTATTATAGCATTCCTATATTATTATAATATCCAATTACATGTTGATACACAAGATATACAGATTATTATTTATAACGTTTTGGTTTTCTTAATTGAGTCATTCATTTAGTACAAATGATAAGAAATTAGTAATAATTCACAAAAAAAGGATATCGTAGTAGAAATATTATAAAAAAACATTTTCTGTTTTAGTGTAGAGTTACTCCTTCTTACAGACAGTGTCGTACAAATCTGTACGTCTCTGAGAAAATGTAGGTATCTGAGCCCTTACTTCCTCAACAACTTTTAGATCTGATAGAAAAAAGAAACATACGAAGTAATAAGTAATGCTTACTAATAAATTCAACAAATACAGAGGAAGATGGCTAAATCGATAAATTAACGAGACTAAAAATTAATTACATCATGGATCTCTCGCTTTTAATTTTAAGCTGTAAATTACCGATATCGGTGACTGCCATATTCTCTTGAGTTTCCAAATCGTAAAGAATCTTTCCCCAGGGATTGGTCAACTGTGTATGTCCCCATGCGACGTAACTTGCTTAAGGAACACGAGCCGGTGATATGCAGGCAACGTATAATTGATTATCATTCGCTCTGAAACGCTGAAGTAATGACCAGTGCAGTGGTCCAGTGGTCATATTGAATGCCGCTGGATATATCAGCATTTGGCAACCTAACCCAGAGAAGCAGGAAATATGAAGCCACCGAATACCAATTAACTTCGTAGTTGCACGGTTCACATTCCATCATTTCTGAATATGCGAGGACAGTCCTCTTATTGTGCT
>NW_026099484.1:0-34999 GCF_024542735.1 Bombus huntii
CGTCATCCTGAAGGTCAGCGGTGCCCCGCCTCGATCCCTCCACGCCTCCCAGTTGGGAAGCACGGCGCGAACGGCCCGGTGCGGCCGCACGGCGTCCTCCTGGATCAGCTGCGAGCGCCATCGTTCCCAGGTCTCCTTCCTCGCCTCCTCCCGGATGTTCGGGGCCGGCTGGCCGGCGGTCGACGGCGTCGGATTCCTCTGGTGTTCGTATACGCGTTCGAGCGCCAAGGCTTGCAGCTCGAACGGCGGGGAGGCCGCCAGCACGGTCGCCGACGCGTACGATGTCGTCCTGTAGCCTCTCGCTATGCGGATAGCGGTCGTCCTCTGCAGCCTCCGCAGCAAGGTCAGGCTGCGGCGGCTGGTCGCCAGGCTTCTGGCCCAGACGGGTGCCCCGTAGAGAACTCGGGACCGAACCACTCCCTCGTAGAGGCGGCGGACTCTCGATCCCGCTCCGCCGATGTTCGGTAGGAGGCCGCACAGGGCGTTGGCCGCGGCCGTCGCCTTCGGGACCAGTTGCTCGAAGTGTGGTCCGAAGGTCCATCCGCTGTCGATCGTGAGGCCCAGGTACCTCATCTGTCGTCCCACCGGGACCTCTTCTCCGCCGATGTTCACCGTCAGCCCGGGGGGAGGCGTTCCTCTTCGCCGCTGGTCGAAGAACCACAGCGCCTCCGACTTGGCCGGCGACACCGTCAGGCCGAGCCTCCGAATGGCGCTCACCGCGCACGCCACTGCGTCCTCCGTGCGGTTCGCCGTGTCGTGCCACCACCGTCCCCCGGCCAGGACCAGGGTGTCGTCGGCGTAGCACACCGTTCCCGCTCCCGGGGGCATCGGACATCGGAGGACCGAGTCGTAGGCCGTGATCCAGAGCAACGGTCCCAGCACCGACCCCTGCGGAACGCCGCGCTCGATCCGTCTTCTCTCCTCTCCGTCCCTGCCGGCGTAGACGATGTACCTGTCGGCGAGGTACGCTCGAACGATCCCCACCAGGTACGCCGGGACCTCGAAGTGGCGCAGGGCTTCCAGGATCCTGCCCCAGGGGATGGAGTTGAAGGCGTTGGTGACGTCGAGCGACACCGCCACCGCCACCCCCTCCCGGGAGACCCTGTCCTCGGCCATGGCCCTCAGCCTCTTCACCGCGTCCACGGTCGAGCGGCCGCGGCGGAATCCGTACTGGCTGTCGTGCCATCCGGGCGTCCTCTCGGTGATGTGAGCCTCCAGTCGGGCGGCGACGATCCTCTCCAGCATCTTGCCCACCTCGTCCAGCAGGCATATCGGCCTGTACGCGGACGGCGAGTCCGGCGGGCGTCCCTCCTTTCGTAGCAGCACCAGCCTGGCCGTCCGCCATGTCCGGGGGTAGACGCCCTCCTCCAGGCATCTGTCGAACAGGTGTCGCAGGCGGGGAGCCATGGTGACGATCGACTCCGCCCACGCTCGGCCCGGTATTCCGTCGGGGCCTGGCGCCACGTCGCGGGACGCCGTCCTCCTGGCCGCTTCGAAGAGCTCCTCGTCGCTGACTCGCAGTTCCTCGCTCCATCCCGTCGCGGTCGTCGTCGCCGTCTCCTCGTCGTCGTCGTCGTCGTCGTCGACGGAGGAGGGGGAGGATGGCGCCGGTTGGCTCGCGTTCGCGTCTTCCGGCGGGAACAGCGTCCCGACGACGTTGTCCAACAGCGTCGGCTCCATGTCCGAGGTCAGCGGGGGCGCCGAGGGTCGTAGCTTCTTGGTGACCACTTTGTACGGCCGTCCCCACGGGTCGGATTCGACCTCCTCGATCAGCTCCGTCCAGCACCGAGATTTCGCGGTCTTGATCTCCCGCTGAAGAGTCCGTCTCGCCTCCCTGTACTCCTCGTAACGGCGGGAGATCTCCTCCTCGTCGCGCGTCAGTCTGCGACGACGGGCCCTTAGGAATCTCCTGCGGGCCCGAACGCAGTTCTCTCGCATCTCGGCGATCTCCGGGGTCCACCAGTACGTTCCCCGGTCTCGTCCGCCTCCCGGGACGGAGCGCGGCATCGAGGCGTCGCACGCCGCGGCCATGTATCTTCGGAGCTCCTCCGCCTCCTCGTCGATGTCTCCCTGCTCGGTCGCCCGACGGGCGTCCCAGCTCCAGGCGGACACGATCGTGGCCGCCCGCAGCATCTCCTTGTCCATCTCCTTCAGGCGCCATCGCGGCGGCGGCGGCGGCGGGCGGCGACGGTTCTCTCCCGGTCGTCGTCGTCTCCTCCTCCCGGCGTCGTCCTCGGTCCCCAGGGTCACCTCCATCAGAATGTAGAGGTGGTCGGACAGCGTTTCCACCCCCTCGGCCACTCTCCAGTCGCGGATTCGCCTGAGCAGCTCCGGGGTAGCCCACGTGATGTCCACCACCGAGGATCCTCTCCACGCCACGCAGGTGCTGGCCGAGCCCCTGTTCGCCAGCAGGAGCCCCAGACCCGCTGCCCAGTCGGTGAGCATCCTTCCGCGGGAGTTGGTCCTGGGGTTTCCCCATTGCGTCGAGTGGGCGTTGAAGTCCCCCAGGACGAGCACCTGGCGGGGGAGACATCCTCGGACGCACTCGCCGACTCGGTCCAGAAACTCCCCGTACGCGTCCAGGTCGATGTTCGGAGAGACGTACACCGCCACCACCGCCGCTCCTAGCCACTCGACCGCGACGAAGCCGCTGCCACGGTCCAGCAAGAGGCACGAGGCCGACGTCCACGTTATTCCTGCGGATCCGTCCAGGTCCCCGATCCAGTTGGGCGAGTCGGGTATACGATGCGGTTCCGCCACCGCCGCCAGGGCCACCTCGTTCTCCCGGATGGTCTGGAAGAGCAGATCTTGCGCTCTTCTCGACCTACCGAGATTGCATTGCAGCAGGCGCTTGAACTATGCCGCCACCTCCATGGCCTCCTCCCGGCCATCCGCCGCTGCTGCTGGTTCGGCGGCGCTTCCCGGTGTCTCTGCCGCGGCGGCTGCTGCTGCTGCTGCCGCTACCGCTGCTGGTTGGCGGATCGGTCTCCTCCTCTTGACCTTCGGGGGGCTGCATGCCTCTCCGCCCATCCTGTGATTCGCGGGTGCCCCGAGCGACTCGCACAGCGGACACTTGGGAGCGGAAGCGGGACACTCTCTGGCGCGGTGTCCGCTCCCGCCGCACCTGTAGCACAGGTGCCCTCGGTCCTCGCCGGATACGCAAGTGGCGCGCACGTGCCCCAGTTCCAGGCACCTGAAACACTGCAGCGGCCGCTTCGGTATGGCCCTTATCCTCGCCGTTGACCAGCCCAGGGCTATCTTCTCCGCCTGGGCCAGCTTGCGGGCTCCTGCCGCCGGACACCTGACCCATGCCGATCCGAGGCCGCCTCTGGTGGCGCCGATCTCGCCCACTTGCACCTCCGCGCTGCCGCATCCCGCCGCCGAGGCCAGTGCTCTTCGCAGCTCCTCCTTCTTGACCGAGATGTCAATCCCGGTCACGCGCAGCTCCGCCATCCTGGTCGGTGTGGCGATTCTCACCGCCGTCGGGTCCAGCGTCTCGGCCAGCCGCGTCGCCAGTAGCGTCGCCTTTCCCCTGTCCTTGTCTCCGGGGACTTGTATTATAATGGCGCCCGTCATCGCCTTCTTCATCTCGAGGCGCTCCGTGCCGAGCTCCGATAGCGGGATCCTCGTTCTTGCCGCTTCCAGGACGTCGGCGTACGACATCCTCGCCCCCTCTTTCAACGTCAGGGTCACCGCGGATGTTCGCGGTGCGCGAGGGGGCGTGACCACCTTGGGTGTCCGCGGTGGTCCTCTCTGCGTTGCGGGGGCGCTCGCCTTCGGTGCGCCCGTCGTCCTGCCGGCCTGGGGTTGCTGCCGTTGTTGCTGCCGTACCCGCGTCGGTGGTGGCGCGGTCGGACCTTTCCTCGCCGCCTCTCCTCCGGCGGCGGCGGCGGCTGCCTTCGCCTCGCTCGCCTTCTTCCTGTTTCTCCTCCTTTTCTTCGTCGTCTCCACCAGCTCCCATCCGCCGTCCTCCCGTTCCCTTCGGGGCGGCGTCGGTTGGGCGGCGGGAGGGTCGACGGGGCGGTCCCCGCTAGGTCGCGCTTCGGGGGTGCGTTGACTTCGCGCGTCTCCGAATCGTTCTTCGATGGTCCTGAGAATGGAGGGACCCAGTTCTCGGACCGCTCTCTCCAGGGCGTCCAGACGCGTCCTGTTCTCGGTTCCGCCTTCCCACGCGGGGCGGGCGTATTCGGGAGCCGCGTCGGAGCATCGCGGGCACTCGTTGATGCGAGCGGCCAGTCTCCTCAGCTCCTGGCGGAGGGCTGCGTTCTCCCCCTCCAGCACGGACAGCCTCGCGTCCACGTCGTCGGTGGCACGCGCTGGCCTTTCCCTCCTCGCGGATTCCTCGTTCCAGGCGGCGGTGATATAGCTCGCCGCGTTCTTCAGGGACCTGATGTAGGTCCCCTTCAGGTTCGACGACGTCGTCGCGACGTGCATGATTTCAGACACGTGCATCGTCAGGCCCGCGCTGATTTCCGCCGGAGAACTCGTCCTCATCTGCACCTCCAACTCTTCGGACACCACCGGTGTTGTCGCGGCTGCCGTTCTCTTCCTCTTACCCCTGGACGCCATCGAAGCCAGCGACGAACGCGAGGCGATCGAGGCGACCGACTCCTCGTCGTCGGACCTCGCCCGCCCCCGCGATCCCCCCGCCATCGGTGACGTACCGTCGTCCATCGTGGCCGGCGCGAGAAAAACGTACTCGGACCTGTTCGCGGCTCTCAGCGAACGTCTCGTCGCCTTCCTCGGAGGCTCCTCCGCGGTCTCCATCCTGTCGTCCTCTGAATGTCCTCCTGCCGTTATCCTCCTCCTCTCTCCCGTTGTTTCATCGCCAGTCGTAGAAACGCGTCCGGGGGCCTGGCGGTCCACCCTCGAACGGCCGTGGTCGCGAGATATCGACGCAGCGGGGCCCACTTCACTACCCGCGACTGCGCCGGTACTGGGGTATCCCTCCCCTGCACCGTAAACTTTGTCGTTTATGTTCTCCATTTCCATATTGTTGTTCGTTTTTCGCCGAGGTCGTCGTCGAAGTCTCCGTCCTGGTGCCACTCACTCTTTCGCGCCCTGCCCCGGTCGAAGCCGGTGCAGGGCGACAGGGAGCCCCGCGAGAAGGTGAGGTGAGTGGTCTTGACAGGCATGGGCCCGCCAACTTCTCCGAAGTTCTCCGCACCGGATCGGCGAACCGACGGGTGCCAAGGGCACCGATCGGCCGCCACCCGACTGTAAGAGAACATCAGATCCATCGGGGTTTCCCAGGGCATGGTCCTATGCCCCGGGAACCCATGCCCGCCTCGTGCTCCCCACCTAACCCCAACCTAACCCCAACCTAACCCCAACCTAACCCCAACCTAACCCCAACCTAACCCCAACCTAACCCCAACCTAACCCCAACCTAACCCCAACCTAACCCCAACCTAACCCCAACCTAACCCCAACCTAACCCCAACCTAACCCCAACCTAACCCCAACCTAACCCCAACCTAACCCCAACCTAACCCCAACCTAACCCCAACCTAACCCCAACCTAACCCCAACCTAACCCCAACCTAACCCCAACCTAACCCCAACCTAACCCCAACCTAACCCCAACCTAACCCAACCTAACCCCAACCTTTTTTTTTTTTTTTTTTTTTTTCGTGGAGAAATCCTCATGGACACCCGCTAGGCGGGTAGTGTCGGACTCTTACCGACTAAAACTCCACGGTGGCCTGTCCTGACGCCTGAGTCGAGATGCACCCGGGATCTCTCCCGAATTACTACCGGTTACCCCCGGGCGTCTATCTCTCCTTACGTCGAAGGGAGGCGTCCTTGATCTTCTTGGAACGCTAGGGGGGGACCACGCCCCCTAGCGCCTCGCTCCTGTTGCGTCGTTCTGGGGACCCCGTCCCCCTGACGCCTCTTCCTGGTTTCCACGCGCTCCTACGGCGGCCGCGGCGGCGCCGGTGGCGGCGTCGCGCCCCTGTAGCGCGTTGTATTCCTAGGGCGCTGCGACGTCCTTGACGGGTCGCGATCTCGTTCCCTGCTACGTTCCGCCCGCTCCTTCGCCAGCATGACCTGCTCGCAGTAGGTGCGGACAGCGGAGTACTCCTGGCGCCCTCTGAGGATGGCCGCGACGACCGCTTCGGGGGCTAAGCTCTCGCCGATTTCGAGCCGCAGGACGCGTCGTGGTTCCGCCCACGCCGGGCAGAACTCCAGCGTGTGCTGCGCCGTGTCCTCCTCTTCCTCGCAGTGGTGACAGACGGACGTCGTCTCTCGCCGAATCCTTAGCAGGTACTCGCCGAACACTCCGTGGCCGGTGAGCAGCTGCGTCATCCTGAAGGTCAGCGGTGCCCCGCCTCGATCCCTCCACGCCTCCCAGTTGGGAAGCACGGCGCGAACGGCCCGGTGCGGCCGCACGGCGTCCTCCTGGATCAGCTGCGAGCGCCATCGTTCCCAGGTCTCCTTCCTCGCCTCCTCCCGGATGTTCGAGGCCGGCTGGCCGGCGGTCGGTGGCGTCGGATTCCTCTGGTGTTCGTATACGCGTTCGAGCGCCAAGGCTTGCAGCTCGAACGGCGGGGAAGCCGCCAGCACGGTCGCCGACGCGTACGATGTCGTCCTGTAGCCTCTCGCTATGCGGATAGCGGTCGTCCTCTGCAGCCTCCGCAGCAAGGTCAGGCTGCGACGGCTGGTCGCCAGGCTTCTGGCCCAGACGGGTGCCCCGTAGAGAACTCGGGACCGAACCACTCCCTCGTAGAGTCGGCGGACTCTCGATCCCGCTCCGCCGATGTTCGGTAGGAGGCCGCACAGGGCGTTGGCCGCGGCCGTCGCCTTCGGGACCAGTTGCTCGAAATGCGGTCCGAAGGTCCACCCGCTGTCGATCGTGAGGCCCAGGTACCTCATCTGTCGTCCCACCGGGACCTCTTCTCCGCCGATGTTCACCGTCAGCCCGGGGGGAGGCGTTCCTCTTCGCCGCTGGTCGAAGAACCACAGCGCCTCCGACTTGGCCGGCGACACCGTCAGGCCGAGCCTCCGAATGGCGCCCACCGCGCATGCCACGGCGTCCTCCGTGCGATTCGCCGTGTCGTGCCACCACCGTCCCCCGGCCAGGACCAGGGTGTCGTCGGCGTAGCACACCGTTCCCGCTCCCGGGGGCATCGGACATCGGAGGACCGAGTCGTAGGCCGTGATCCAGAGCAACGGACCCAGCACCGACCCCTGCGGCACGCCGCGCTCGATCCGTCTTCTCTCCTCCCCGTCCCTGCCGGCGTAGACGATGTACCTGTCGGCGAGGTACGCTCGAACGATCCCCACCAGGTACGCCGGGACCTCGAAGTGGCGCAGGGCTTCCAGGATCCTGCCCCAGGGGATGGAGTTGAAGGCGTTGGTGACGTCGAGCGACACCGCCACCGCCACCCCCTCCCGGGAGACCTTGTCCTCGGCCATGGCCCTCAGCCTCTTCACCGCGTCCACGGTCGAGCGGCCGCGGCGGAATCCGTACTGGCTGTCGTGCCATCCGGGCGTCCTCTCGGTGATGTGAGCCTCCAGCCGGGCGGCGACGATCCTCTCCAGCATCTTGCCCACCTCGTCCAGCAGGCATATCGGCCTGTACGCGGACGGCGAGTCCGGCGGGCGACCCTCCTTTCGTAGCAGCACCAGCCTGGCCGTCCGCCATGTCCGGGGGTAGACGCCCTCCTCCAGGCATCTGTCGAACAGGTGTCGCAGGCGGGGAGCCATGGTGACGATCGACTCCGCCCACGCTCGGCCCGGTATTCCGTCGGGGCCTGGCGCCACGTCGCGGGACGCCGTCCTCCTGGCCGCTTCGAAGAGCTCCTCGTCGCTGACTCGCAGTTCCTCGCTCCATCCCGTCGCGGTCGTCGTCGCCGTCTCCTCGTCGTCGTCGTCGTCGTCGTCGACGGAGGAGGGGGAGGATGGCGCCGGTTGGCTCGCGTTCGCGTCTTCCGGCGGGAACAGCGTCCCGACGACGTTGTCCAACAGCGTCGGGTCCATGTCCGAGGTCAGCGGGGGCGCCGAGGGTCGTAGCTTCTTGGTGACCACTTTGTACGGCCGTCCCCACGGGTCGGATTCGACCTCCTCGATCAGCTCCGTCCAGCACCGAGATTTCGCGGTCTTGATCTCCCGCTGAAGAGTCCGTCTCGCCTCCCTGTACTCCTCGTAACGGCGGGAGATCTCCTCCTCGTCGCGCGTCAGTCTGCGACGACGGGCCCTTAGGAATCTCCTGCGGGCCCGAACGCAGTTCTCTCGCATCTCGGCGATCTCCGGGGTCCACCAGTACGTTCCCCGGTCTCGTCCGCCCCCCGGGACGGAGCGCGGCATCGAGGCGTCGCACGCCGCGGTCATGTATCTTCGGAGCTCCTCCGCCTCCTCGTCGATGTCTCCCTGCTCGGTCGCCCGTCGGGCGTCCCAGCTCCAGGCGGACACGATCGCGGCCGCCCGCAGCATCCCCTTGTCCATCTCCTTCAGGCGCCATCGCGGCGGCGGCGGCGGCGGCGGCGGGCGGCGACGGTTCTCTCCCGGTCGTCGTCGTCTACTCCTCCCGGCGTCGTCCTCGGTCCCCAGGGTCACCTCCATCAGAATGTAGAGGTGGTCGGACAGCGTTTCCACCCCCTCGGCCACCCTCCAGTCGCGGATTCGCCTGAGCAGCTCCGGGGTAGCCCACGTGATGTCCACCACCGAGGATCCTCTCCACGCCACGCAGGTGCTCGCCGAGCCTCTGTTCGCCAGCAGTAGCCCCAGACCCGCTGCCCAGTCGGTGAGCATCCTTCCTCGGGAGTTGGTCCTGGGGTTTCCCCATTGCGTCGAGTGGGCGTTGAAGTCCCCCAGGACGAGCACCTGGCGGGGGAGACATCTTCGGACGCACTCGCCGACTCGGTCCAGAAACTCCCCGTACGCGTCCAGGTCGATGTTCGGAGAGACGTACACCGCCACCACCGCCGCTCCTAGCCACTCGACCGCGACGAAGCCGCTGCCACGGTCCAGCAAGAGGCACGAGGCCGACGTCCACGTTATTCCTGCGGATCCGTCCAGGTCCCCGATCCAGTTGGGCGAGTCGGGTATACGATGCGGTTCCGCCACCGCCGCCAGGGCCACCTCGTTCTCCCGGATGGTCTGGAAGAGCAGATCTTGCGCTCTTCTCGACCTACCGAGATTGCATTGCAGCAGGCGCTTGAACTATGCCGCCACCTCCATGGCCTCCTCCCGGCCATCCGCCGCTGCTGCTGGTTCGGCGGCGCTTCCCGGTGTCTCTGCCGCGGCGGCTGCCGCTGCTGCTGCCGCTACCGCTGCTGGTTGGCGGATCGGTCTCCTCCTCTTGACCTTCGGGGGGCTGCATGCCTCTCCGCCCATCCTGTGATTCGCGGGTGCCCCGAGCGACTCGCACAGCGGACACTTGGGAGCGGAAGCGGGACACTCTCTGGCGCGGTGTCCGCTCCCGCCGCACCTGTAGCACAGGTGCCCTCGGTCCTCGCCGGATACGCAAGTGGCGCGCACGTGCCCCAGTTCCAGGCACCTGAAACACTGCAGCGGCCGCTTCGGTATGGCCCTTATCCTCGCCGTTGACCAGCCCAGGGCTATCTTCTCCGCCTGGGCCAGCTTGCGGGCTCCTGCCGCCGGACACCTGACCCATGCCGATCCGAGGCCGCCTCTGGTGGCGCCGATCTCGCCCACTTGCACCTCCGCGCTGCCGCATCCCGCCGCCGAGGCCAGTGCTCTTCGCAGCTCCTCCTTCTTGACCGAGATGTCAATCCCGGTCACGCGCAGCTCCGCCATCCTGGTCGGTGTGGCGATTCTCACCGCCGTCGGGTCTAGCGTCTCGGCCAGCCGCGTCGCCAGTAGCGTCGCCTTTCCCCTGTCCTTGTCTCCGGGGACTTGTATTATAATGGCGCCCGTCATCGCCTTCTTCATCTCGAGGCGCTCCGTGCCGAGCTCCGATAGCGGGATCCTCGTTCTTGCCGCTTCCAGGACGTCGGCGTACGACATCCTCGCCCCCTCTTTCAACGTCAGGGTCACCGCGGATGTTCGCGGTGCGCGAGGGGGCGTGACCACCTTGGGTGTCCGCGGTGGTCCTCTCTGCGTAGCGGGGGCGCTCGCCTTCGGTGCGCCCGTCGTCCTGCCGGCCTGGGGTTGCCGCTGTTGTTGCTGCCGTACCCGCGTCGGTGGTGGCGCGGTCGGACCTTTCCTCGCCGCCTCTCCTCCGGCGGCGGCGGCGGCTGCCTTCGCCTCGCTCGCCTTCTTCCTGTTTCTCCTCCTTTTCTTCGTCGTCTCCACCAGCTCCCATCCGCCGTCCTCCCGTTCCCTTCGGGGCGGCGTCGGTTGGGCGGCGGGAGGGTCGACGGGGCGGTCCCCGCTGGGTCGTGCTTCGGGGGTGCGTTGACTTCGAGCGTCCCCGAATCGTTCTTCGATGGTCCTGAGAATGGAGGGTCCCAGTTCTCGGACCGCTCTCTCCAGGGCGTCCAGACGCGTCCTGTTCTCGGTTCCGCCTTCCCACGCGGGGCGGGCGTATTCGGCAGCCGCGTCGGAGCATCGCGGGCACTCGTTGATGCGAGCGGCCAGTCTCCTCAGCTCCTGGCGGAGGGCTGCGTTCTCCCCCTCCAGCACGGACAGCCTAGAGTCCACGTCGTCGGTGGCACGCGCTGGCCTTTCCCTCCTCGCGGATTCCTCGTTCCAGGCGGCGGTGATATAGCTCGCCGCGTTCTTCAGGGACCTGATGTAGGTCCCCTTCAGGTTCGACGACGTCGTCGCGACGTGCATGATTTCAGACACGTGCATCGTCAGGCCCGCGCTGATTTCCGCCGGAGAACTCGTCCTCATCTGCACCTCCAACTCTTCGGACACCACCGGTGTTGTCGCGGCTGCCGTTCTCTTCCTCTTACCCCTGGACGCCATCGAAGCCAGCGACGACCGCGAGGCGATCGAGGCGACCGACTCCTCGTCGTCGGACCTCGCCCGCCCCCGCGATCCCCCCGCCATCGGTGACGTACCGTCGTCCATCGTGGCCGGCGCGAGAAAAACGTACTCGGACCTGTTCGCGGCTCTCAGCGAACGTCTCGTCGCCTTCCTCGGAGGCTCCTCCGCGGTCTCCATCCTGTCGTCCTCTGAATGTCCTCCTACCGTTATCCTCCTCCTCTCTCCCGTTGTTTCATCGCCAGTCGTAGAAACGCGTCCGGGGGCCTGGCGGTCCACCCTCGAACGGCCGTGGTCGCGAGATATCGACGCAGCGGGGCCCACTTCACTACCCGCGACTGCGCCGGTACTGGGGTATCCCTCCCCTGCACCGTAAACTTTGTCGTTTATGTTCTCCATTTCCATATTGTTGTTTGTTTTTCGCCGAGGTCGTCGTCGAAGTCTCCGTCCTGGTGCCACTCACTCTTTCGCGCCCTGCCCCGGTCGAAGCCGGTGCAGGGCGACAGGGAGCCCCGCGAGAAGGTGAGGTGAGTGGTCTTGACAGGCATGGGCCCGCCAACTTCTCCGAAGTTCTCCGCACCGGATCGGCGAACCGACGGGTGCCAAGGGCACCGATCGGCCGCCACCCGACTGTAAGAGAACATCAGATCCATCGGGGTTTCCCAGGGCATGGTCCTATGCCCCGGGAACCCATGCCCGCCTCGTGCTCCCCAACCTAACCCCAACCTAACCCCAACCTAACCCCAACCTAACCCCAACCTAACCCCAACCTAACCCCAACCTAACCCCAACCTAACCCCAACCTAACCCCAACCTAACCCCAACCTAACCCCAACCTAACCCAACCTAACCCCAACCTAACCCAACCTAACCCCAACCTAACCCCAACCTAACCCAACCTAACCTAACCCCAACCTAACCCCAACCTAACCCCAACCTAACCCCAACCTTTTTTTTTTTTTTTTTTTTTTTTTTTTTTTTTTTTTTTTTTTTTTTTTTTTTTTTTTTTTTTTTTTTTTTTTTTTTTTTTTTTTTTTTTTTTTTTTTTTTTTTTTTTTTTTTTTTTTTCGTGGAGAAATCCTCATGGACACCCGCTAGGCGGGTAGTGTCGGACTCTTACCGACTAAAACTCCACGGTGGCCTGTCCTGACGCCTGAGTCGAGATGCACCCGGGATCTCTCCCGAATTACTACCGGTTACCCCCGGGCGTCTATCTCTCCTTTCGTCGAAGGGAGGCGTCCTTGATCTTCTTGGAACGCTAGGGGGGACCACGCCCCCTAGCGCCTCGCTCCTATTGCGTCGTTCTGGGGACCCCGTCCCCCTGACGCCTCTTCCTGGTTTCCACGCGCTCCTACGGCGGCCGCGGCGGCGCCGGTGGCGGCGTCGCGCCCCTGTAGCGCGTCGTATTCCTAGGGCGCTGCGACCTCCTGGACGGGTCGCGATCTCGTTCCCTGCTACGTTCCGCCCGCTCCTTCGCCAGCATGACCTGCTCGCAGTAGGTGCGGACAGCGGAGTACTCCTGGCGCCCTCTGAGCATGGCCGCGACGACCGCTTCGGGGGCTAAGCTCTCGCCGATTTCGAGCCGCAGGACGCGTCGTGGTTCCGCCCACGCCGGGCAGAACTCCAGCGTGTGCTGCGCCGTGTCCTCCTCTTCCTCGCAGTGGTGACAGACGGACGTCGTCTCTCGCCGAATCCTTAGCAGGTACTCGCCGAACACTCCGTGGCCGGTGAGCAGCTGCGTCATCCTGAAGGTCAGCGGTGCCCCGCCTCGATCCCTCCACGCCTCCCAGTTGGGAAGCACGGCGCGAACGGCCCGGTGCGGCCGCACGGCGTCCTCCTGGATCAGCTGCGAGCGCCATCGTTCCCAGGTCTCCTTCCTCGCCTCCTCCCGGATGTTCGGGGCCGGCTGGCCGGCGGTCGATGGCGTCGGATTCCTCTGGTGTTCGTATACGCGTTCGAGCGCCAAGGCTTGCAGCTCGAACGGCGGGGAGGCCGCCAGCACGGTCGCCGACGCGTACGATGTCGTCCTGTAGCCTCTCGCTATGCGGATAGCGGTCGTCCTCTGCAGCCTCCGCAGCAAGGTCAGGCTGCGACGGCTGGTCGCCAGGCTTCTGGCCCAGACGGGTGCCCCGTAGAGGACTCGGGACCGAATCACTCCCTCGTAGAGGCGGCGGACTCTCGATCCCGCTCCGCCGATGTTCGGTAGGAGGCCGCACAGGGCGTTGGCCGCGGCCGTCGCCTTCGGGACCAGTTGCTCGAAATGCGGTCCGAAGGTCCATCCGCTGTCGATCGTGAGGCCCAGGTACCTCATCTGTCGTCCCACCGGGACCTCTTCTCCGCCGATGTTCACCGTCAGCCCGGGGGGAGGCGTTCCTCTTCGCCGCTGGTCGAAGAACCACAGCGCCTCCGACTTGGCCGGCGACACCGTCAGGCCGAGCCTCCGAATGGCGCTCACCGCGCACGCCACTGCGTCCTCCGTGCGGTTCGCCGTGTCGTGCCACCACCGTCCCCCGGCCAGGACCAGGGTGTCGTCGGCGTAGCACACCGTTCCCGCTCCCGGGGGCATCGGACATCGGAGGACCGAGTCGTAGGCCGTGATCCAGAGCAACGGTCCCAGCACCGACCCCTGCGGAACGCCGCGCTCGATCCGTCTTCTCTCCTCTCCGTCCCTGCCGGCGTAGACGATGTACCTGTCGGCGAGGTACGCTCGAACGATCCCCACCAGGTACGCCGGGACCTCGAAGTGGCGCAGGGCTTCCAGGATCCTGCCCCAGGGGATGGAGTTGAAGGCGTTGGTGACGTCGAGCGACACCGCCACCGCCACCCCCTCCCGGGAGACCTTGTCCTCGGCCATGGCCCTCAGCCTCTTCACCGCGTCCACGGTCGAGCGGCCGCGGCGGAATCCGTACTGGCTGTCGTGCCATCCGGGCGTCCTCTCGGTGATGTGAGCCTCCAACCGGGCGGCGACGATCCTCTCCAGCATCTTGCCCACCTCGTCCAGCAGGCATATCGGCCTGTACGCGGACGGCGAGTCCGGCGGGCGACCCTCCTTTCGTAGCAGCACCAGCCTGGCCGTCCGCCATGTCCGGGGGTAGACGCCCTCCTCCAGGCATCTGTCGAACAGGTGTCGCAGGCGGGGAGCCATGGTGACGATCGACTCCGCCCACGCTCGGCCCGGTATTCCGTCGGGGCCTGGCGCCACGTCGCGGGACGCCGTCCTCCTGGCCGCTTCGAAGAGCTCCTCGTCGCTGACTCGCAGTTCCTCGCTCCATCCCGTCGCGGTCGTCGTCGCCGTCTCCTCGTCGTTGTCGTCGTCGTCGTCGACGGAGGAGGGGGAGGATGGCGCCGGTTGGCTCGCGTTCGCGTCTTCCGGCGGGAACAGCGTCCCGACGACGTTGTCCAACAGCGTCGGCTCCATGTCCGAGGTCAGCGGGGGCGCCGAGGGTCGTAGCTTCTTGGTGACCACTTTGTACGGCCGTCCCCACGGGTCGGATTCGACCTCCTCGATCAGCTCCGTCCAGCACCGAGATTTCGCGGTCTTGATCTCCCGCTGAAGAGTCCGTCTCGCCTCCCTGTACTCCTCGTAGCGGCGGGAGATCTCCTCCTCGTCGCGCGTCAGTCTGCGACGGCGGGCCCTTAGGAATCTCCTGCGGGCCCGAACGCAGTTCTCTCGCATCTCGGCGATCTCCGGGGTCCACCAGTACGTTCCCCGGTCTCGTCCGCCTCCCGGGACGGAGCGCGGCATCGAGGCGTCGCACGCCGCGGTCATGTATCTTCGGAGCTCCTCCGCCTCCTCGTCGATGTCTCCCTGCTCGGTCGCCCGACGGGCGTCCCAGCTCCAGGCGGATACGATCGTGGCCGCCCGCAGCATCTCCTTGTCCATCTCCTTCAGGCGCCATCGCGGCGGCGGCGGCGGCGGGCGGCGACGGTTCTCTCCCGGTCGTCGTCGTCTCCTCCTCCCGGCGTCGTCCTCGGTCCCCAGGGTCACCTCCATCAGAATGTAGAGGTGGTCGGACAGCGTTTCCACCCCCTCGGCCACTCTCCAGTCGCGGATTCGCCTGAGCAGCTCCGGGGTAGCCCACGTGATGTCCACCACCGAGGATCCTCTCCACGCCACGCAGGTGCTCGCCGAGCCTCTGTTCGCCAGCAGGAGCCCCAGACCCGCTGCCCAGTCGGTGAGCATCCTTCCTCGGGAGTTGGTCCTGGGGTTTCCCCATTGCGTCGAGTGGGCGTTGAAGTCCCCCAGGACGAGCACCTGGCGGGGGAGACATCTTCGGACGCACTCGCCGACTCGGTCCAGAAACTCCCCGTACGCGTCCAGGTCGATGTTCGGAGAGACGTACACCGCCACCACCGCCGCTCCTAGCCACTCGACCGCGACGAAGCCGCTGCCACGGTCCAGCAAGAGGCACGAGGCCGACGTCCACGTTATTCCTGCGGATCCGTCCAGGTCCCCGATCCAGTTGGGCGAGTCGGGTATACGATGCGGTTCCGCCACCGCCGCCAGGGCCACCTCGTTCTCCCGGATGGTCTGGAAGAGCAGATCTTGCGCTCTTCTCGACCTACCGAGATTGCATTGCAGCAGGCGCTTGAACTATGCCGCCACCTCCATGGCCTCCTCCCGGCCATCCGCCGCTGCTGCTGGTTCGGCGGCGCTTCCCGGTGTCTCTGCCGCGGCGGCTGCTGCTGCTGCTGCCGCTACCGCTGCTGGTTGGCGGATCGGTCTCCTCCTCTTGACCTTCGGGGGGCTGCATGCCTCTCCGCCCATCCTGTGATTCGCGGGTGCCCCGAGCGACTCGCACAGCGGACACTTGGGAGCGGAAGCGGGACACTCTCTGGCGCGGTGTCCGCTCCCGCCGCACCTGTAGCACAGGTGCCCTCGGTCCTCGCCGGATACGCAAGTGGCGCGCACGTGCCCCAGTTCCAGGCACCTGAAACACTGCAGCGGCCGCTTCGGTATGGCCCTTATCCTCGCCGTTGACCAGCCCAGGGCTATCTTCTCCGCCTGGGCCAGCTTGCGGGCTCCTGCCGCCGGACACCTGACCCATGCCGATCCGAGGCCGCCTCTGGTGGCGCCGATCTCGCCCACTTGCACCTCCGCGCTGCCGCATCCCGCCGCCGAGGCCAGTGCTCTTCGCAGCTCCTCCTTCTTGACCGAGATGTCAATCCCGGTCACGCGCAGCTCCGCCATCCTGGTCGGTGTGGCGATTCTCACCGCCGTCGGGTCTAGCGTCTCGGCCAGCCGCGTCGCCAGTAGCGTCGCCTTTCCCCTGTCCTTGTCTCCGGGGACTTGTATTATAATGGCGCCCGTCATCGCCTTCTTCATCTCGAGGCGCTCCGTGCCGAGCTCCGATAGCGGGATCCTCGTTCTTGCCGCTTCCAGGACGTCGGCGTACGACATCCTCGCCCCCTCTTTCAACGTCAGGGTCACCGCGGATGTTCGCGGTGCGCGAGGGGGCGTGACCACCTTGGGTGTCCGCGGTGGTCCTCTCTGCGTAGCGGGGGCGCTCGCCTTCGGTGCGCCCGTCGTCCTGCCGGCCTGGGGTTGCCGCTGTTGTTGCTGCCGTACCCGCGTCGGTGGTGGCGCGGTCGGACCTTTCCTCGCCGCCTCTCCTCCGGCGGCGGCGGCGGCTGCCTTCGCCTCGCTCGCCTTCTTCCTGTTTCTCCTCCTTTTCTTCGTCGTCTCCACCAGCTCCCATCCGCCGTCCTCCCGTTCCCTTCGGGGCGGCGTCGGTTGGGCGGCGGGAGGGTCGACGGGGCGGTCCCCAACCTAACCCCAACCTAACCCCAACCTAACCCCAACCTAACCCCAACCTAACCCCAACCTAACCCCAACCTAACCCCAACCTAACCCCAACCTAACCCCAACCTAACCCCAACCTTTTTTTTTTTTTTTTTTTTTCGTGGAGAAATCCTCATGGACACCCGCTAGGCGGGTAGTGTCGGACTCTTACCGACTAAAACTCCACGGTGGCCTGTCCTGACGCCTGAGTCGAGATGCACCCGGGATCTCTCCCGAATTACTACCGGTTACCCCCGGGCGTCTATCTCTCCTTACGTCGAAGGGAGGCGTCCTTGATCTTCTTGGAACGCTAGGGGGGACCACGCCCCCTAGCGCCTCGCTCCTATTGCGTCGTTCTGGGGACCCCGTCCCCCTGACGCCTCTTCCTGGTTTCCACGCGCTCCTACGGCGGCCGCGGCGGCGCCGGTGGCGGCGTCGCGCCCCTGTAGCGCGTCGTATTCCTAGGGCGCTGCGACCTCCTGGACGGGTCGCGATCTCGTTCCCTGCTACGTTCCGCCCGCTCCTTCGCCAGCATGACCTGCTCGCAGTAGGTGCGGACAGCGGAGTACTCCTGGCGCCCTCTGAGCATGGCCGCGACGACCGCTTCGGGGGCTAAGCTCTCGCCGATTTCGAGCCGCAGGACGCGTCGTGGTTCCGCCCACGCCGGGCAGAACTCCAGCGTGTGCTGCGCCGTGTCCTCCTCTTCCTCGCAGTGGTGACAGACGGACGTCGTCTCTCGCCGAATCCTTAGCAGGTACTCGCCGAACACTCCGTGGCCGGTGAGCAGCTGCGTCATCCTGAAGGTCAGCGGTGCCCCGCCTCGATCCCTCCACGCCTCCCAGTTGGGAAGCACGGCGCGAACGGCCCGGTGCGGCCGCACGGCGTCCTCCTGGATCAGCTGCGAGCGCCATCGTTCCCAGGTCTCCTTCCTCGCCTCCTCCCGGATGTTCGAGGCCGGCTGGCCGGCGGTCGGTGGCGTCGGATTCCTCTGGTGTTCGTATACGCGTTCGAGCGCCAAGGCTTGCAGCTCGAACGGCGGGGAAGCCGCCAGCACGGTCGCCGACGCGTACGATGTCGTCCTGTAGCCTCTCGCTATGCGGATAGCGGTCGTCCTCTGCAGCCTCCGCAGCAAGGTCAGGCTGCGACGGCTGGTCGCCAGGCTTCTGGCCCAGACGGGTGCCCCGTAGAGAACTCGGGACCGAACCACTCCCTCGTAGAGTCGGCGGACTCTCGATCCCGCTCCGCCGATGTTCGGTAGGAGGCCGCACAGGGCGTTGGCCGCGGCCGTCGCCTTCGGGACCAGTTGCTCGAAATGCGGTCCGAAGGTCCACCCGCTGTCGATCGTGAGGCCCAGGTACCTCATCTGTCGTCCCACCGGGACCTCTTCTCCGCCGATGTTCACCGTCAGCCCGGGGGGAGGCGTTCCTCTTCGCCGCTGGTCGAAGAACCACAGCGCCTCCGACTTGGCCGGCGACACCGTCAGGCCGAGCCTCCGAATGGCGCCCACCGCGCATGCCACGGCGTCCTCCGTGCGATTCGCCGTGTCGTGCCACCACCGTCCCCCGGCCAGGACCAGGGTGTCGTCGGCGTAGCACACCGTTCCCGCTCCCGGGGGCATCGGACATCGGAGGACCGAGTCGTAGGCCGTGATCCAGAGCAACGGACCCAGCACCGACCCCTGCGGCACGCCGCGCTCGATCCGTCTTCTCTCCTCCCCGTCCCTGCCGGCGTAGACGATGTACCTGTCGGCGAGGTACGCTCGAACGATCCCCACCAGGTACGCCGGGACCTCGAAGTGGCGCAGGGCTTCCAGGATCCTGCCCCAGGGGATGGAGTTGAAGGCGTTGGTGACGTCGAGCGACACCGCCACCGCCACCCCCTCCCGGGAGACCTTGTCCTCGGCCATGGCCCTCAGCCTCTTCACCGCGTCCACGGTCGAGCGGCCGCGGCGGAATCCGTACTGGCTGTCGTGCCATCCGGGCGTCCTCTCGGTGATGTGAGCCTCCAGCCGGGCGGCGACGATCCTCTCCAGCATCTTGCCCACCTCGTCCAGCAGGCATATCGGCCTGTACGCGGACGGCGAGTCCGGCGGGCGACCCTCCTTTCGTAGCAGCACCAGCCTGGCCGTCCGCCATGTCCGGGGGTAGACGCCCTCCTCCAGGCATCTGTCGAACAGGTGTCGCAGGCGGGGAGCCATGGTGACGATCGACTCCGCCCACGCTCGGCCCGGTATTCCGTCGGGGCCTGGCGCCACGTCGCGGGACGCCGTCCTCCTGGCCGCTTCGAAGAGCTCCTCGTCGCTGACTCGCAGTTCCTCGCTCCATCCCGTCGCGGTCGTCGTCGCCGTCTCCTCGTCGTCGTCGTCGTCGTCGTCGACGGAGGAGGGGGAGGATGGCGCCGGTTGGCTCGCGTTCGTGTCTTCCGGCGGGAACAGCGTCCCGACGACGTTGTCCAACAGCGTCGGGTCCATGTCCGAGGTCAGCGGGGGCGCCGAGGGTCGTAGCTTCTTGGTGACCACTTTGTACGGCCGTCCCCACGGGTCGGATTCGACCTCCTCGATCAGCTCCGTCCAGCACCGAGATTTCGCGGTCTTGATCTCCCGCTGAAGAGTCCGTCTCGCCTCCCTGTACTCCTCGTAACGGCGGGAGATCTCCTCCTCGTCGCGCGTCAGTCTGCGACGACGGGCCCTTAGGAATCTCCTGCGGGCCCGAACGCAGTTCTCTCGCATCTCGGCGATCTCCGGGGTCCACCAGTACGTTCCCCGGTCTCGTCCACCCCCCGGGACGGAGCGCGGCATCGAGGCGTCGCACGCCGCGGTCATGTATCTTCGGAGCTCCTCCGCCTCCTCGTCGATGTCTCCCTGCTCGGTCGCCCGTCGGGCGTCCCAGCTCCAGGCGGACACGGTCGCGGCCGCCCGCAGCATCTCCTTGTCCATCTCCTTCAGGCGCCATCGCGGCGGCGGCGGCGGCGGCAGGCGGCGACGGTTCTCTCCCGGTCGTCGTCGTCTCCTCCTCCCGGCGTCGTCCTCGGTCCCCAGGGTCACCTCCATCAGAATGTAGAGGTGGTCGGACAGCGTTTCCACCCCCTCGGCCACTCTCCAGTCGCGGATTCGCCTGAGCAGCTCCGGGGTAGCCCACGTGATGTCCACCACCGAGGATCCTCTCCACGCCACGCAGGTGCTCGCCGAGCCCCTGTTCGCCAGCAGGAGCCCCAGACCCGCTGCCCAGTCGGTGAGCATCCTTCCTCGGGAGTTGGTCCTGGGGTTTCCCCATTGCGTCGAGTGGGCGTTGAAGTCCCCCAGGACGAGCACCTGGCGGGGGAGACATCCTCGGACGCACTCGCCGACTCGGTCCAGAAACTCCCCGTACGCGTCCAGGTCGATGTTCGGAGAGACGTACACCGCCACCACCGCCGCTCCTAGCCACTCGACCGCGACGAAGCCGCTGCCACGGTCCAGCAAGAGGCACGAGGCCGACGTCCACGTTATTCCTGCGGATCCGTCCAGGTCCCCGATCCAGTTGGGCGAGTCGGGTATACGATGCGGTTCCGCCACCGCCGCCAGGGCCACCTCGTTCTCCCGGATGGTCTGGAAGAGCAGATCTTGCGCTCTTCTCGACCTACCGAGATTGCATTGCAGCAGGCGCTTGAACTATGCCGCCACCTCCATGGCCTCCTCCCGGCCATCCGCCGCTGCTGCTGGTTCGGCGGCGCTTCCCGGTGTCTCTGCCGCGGCGGCTGCTGCTGCTGCTGCCGCTACCGCTGCTGGTTGGCGGATCGGTCTCCTCCTCTTGACCTTCGGGGGGCTGCATGCCTCTCCGCCCATCCTGTGATTCGCGGGTGCCCCGAGCGACTCGCACAGCGGACACTTGGGAGCGGAAGCGGGACACTCTCTGGCGCGGTGTCCGCTCCCGCCGCACCTGTAGCACAGGTGCCCTCGGTCCTCGCCGGATACGCAAGTGGCGCGCACGTGCCCCAGTTCCAGGCACCTGAAACACTGCAGCGGCCGCTTCGGTATGGCCCTTATCCTCGCCGTTGACCAGCCCAGGGCTATCTTCTCCGCCTGGGCCAGCTTGCGGGCTCCTGCCGCCGGACACCTGACCCATGCCGATCCGAGGCCGCCTCTGGTGGCGCCGATCTCGCCCACTTGCACTTCCGCGCTGCCGCATCCCGCCGCCGAGGCCAGTGCTCTTCGCAGCTCCTCCTTCTTGACCGAGATGTCAATCCCGGTCACGCGCAGCTCCGCCATCCTGGTCGGTGTGGCGATTCTCACCGCCGTCGGGTCTAGCGTCTCGGCCAGCCGCGTCGCCAGTAGCGTCGCCTTTCCCCTGTCCTTGTCTCCGGGGACTTGTATTATAATGGCGCCCGTCATCGCCTTCTTCATCTCGAGGCGCTCCGTGCCGAGCTCCGATAGCGGGATCCTCGTTCTTGCCGCTTCCAGGACGTCGGCGTACGACATCCTCGCCCCCTCTTTCAACGTCAGGGTCACCGCGGATGTTCGCGGTGCGCGAGGGGGCGTGACCACCTTGGGTGTCCGCGGTGGTCCTCTCTGCGTAGCGGGGGCGCTCGCCTTCGGTGCGCCCGTCGTCCTGCCGGCCTGGGGTTGCCGCTGTTGTTGCTGCCGTACCCGCGTCGGTGGTGGCGCGGTCGGACCTTTCCTCGCCGCCTCTCCTCCGGCGGCGGCGGCGGCTGCCTTCGCCTCGCTCGCCTTCTTCCTGTTTCTCCTCCTTTTCTTCGTCGTCTCCACCAGCTCCCATCCGCCGTCCTCCCGTTCCCTTCGGGGCGGCGTCGGTTGGGCGGCGGGAGGGTCGACGGGGCGGTCCCCGCTGGGTCGTGCTTCGGGGGTGCGTTGACTTCGCGCGTCTCCGAATCGTTCTTCGATGGTCCTGAGAATGGAGGGACCCAGTTCTCGGACCGCTCTCTCCAGGGCGTCCAGACGCGTCCTGTTCTCGGTTCCGCCTTCCCACGCGGGGCGGGCGTATTCGGGAGCCGCGTCGGAGCATCGCGGGCACTCGTTGATGCGAGCGGCCAGTCTCCTCAGCTCCTGGCGGAGGGCTGCGTTCTCCCCCTCCAGCACGGACAGCCTAGCGTCCACGTCGTCGGTGGCACGCGCTGGCCTTTCCCTCCTCGCGGATTCCTCGTTCCAGGCGGCGGTGATATAGCTCGCCGCGTTCTTCAGGGACCTGATGTAGGTCCCCTTCAGGTTCGACGACGTCGTCGCGACGTGCATGATTTCAGACACGTGCATCGTCAGGCCCGCGCTGATTTCCGCCGGAGAACTCGTCCTCATCTGCACCTCCAACTCTTCGGACACCACCGGTGTTGTCGCGGCTGCCGTTCTCTTCCTCTTACCCCTGGACGCCATCGAAGCCAGCGACGAACGCGAGGCGATCGAGGCGACCGACTCCTCGTCGTCGGACCTCGCCCGCCCCCGCGATCCCCCCGCCATCGGTGACGTACCGTCGTCCATCGTGGCCGGCGCGAGAAAAACGTACTCGGACCTGTTCGCGGCTCTCAGCGAACGTCTCGTCGCCTTCCTCGGAGGCTCCTCCGCGGTCTCCATCCTGTCGTCCTCTGAATGTCCTCCTGCCGTTATCCTCCTCCTCTCTCCCGTTGTTTCATCGCCAGTCGTAGAAACGCGTCCGGGGGCCTGGCGGTCCACCCTCGAACGGCCGTGGTCGCGAGATATCGACGCAGCGGGGCCCACTTCACTACCCGCGACTGCGCCGGTACTGGGGTATCCCTCCCCTGCACCGTAAACTTTGTCGTTTATGTTCTCCATTTCCATATTGTTGTTCGTTTTTCGCCGAGGTCGTCGTCGAAGTCTCCGTCCTGGTGCCACTCACTCTTTCGCGCCCTGCCCCGGTCGAAGCCGGTGCAGGGCGACGGGGAGCCCCGCGAGAAGGTGAGGTGAGTGGTCTTGACAGGCATGGGCCCGCCAACTTCTCCGAAGTTCTCCGCACCGGATCGGCGAACCGACGGGTGCCAAGGGCACCGATCGGCCGCCACCCGACTGTAAGAGAACATCAGATCCATCGGGGTTTCCCAGGGCATGGTCCTATGCCCCGGGAACCCATGCCCGCCTCGTGCTCCCCAACCTAACCCCAACCTAACCCCAACCTAACCCCAACCTTTTTTTTTTTTTTTTTTTCGTGGAGAAATCCTCATGGACACCCGCTAGGCGGGTAGTGTCGGACTCTTACCGACTAAAACTCCACGGTGGCCTATCCTGACGCCTGAGTCGAGACGCACCCGGGTTCTCTTCCGAATTCTGCCGGTCACCCCCGGGCGTCTATCTCTCCTTCTTTCGAAGGGAGGCATCCTTGCTCTTCTTTGGAACACTAGGGGGGACCACACCCCCTAGCGCCTCGATCCTGCGCGTCTTCCTGGGGACCCCGTCCCTGACGCCTTTCTTCCTGGTTTCCATGTGCTCCTGTGGCGGCCGGGATAGCTCCGCCGGTTACCCCCGGGGTAGTCCTGCGCTCCGGGGGCTTCTGCCTGCCTAGTACTCCTTGGAGAATCCCAGAAAAATGGCGGCGGTGCGCCTCCTTCCTCTTCGCCAGCGCCCGCCCGAACGTTCACCCATCCTTGTCCGTGCCGCGGCGACCGTTGCTTAACCCATGTGATCGGTGGGAAGTCCACGTCTCCACCGCTGCCAGCGGGCGCTGACAACCTAACCCCAACCTAACCCCAACCTAACCCCAACCTAACCCCAACCTTTTTTTTTTTTTTTTTTTTTTTTTTTTTTTTTTCGTGGAGAAATCCTCATGGACACCCGCTAAGCGGGTAGTGTCGGACTCTTACCGACTAAAACTCCACGGTGGCCTGTCCTGACGCCTGAGTCGAGATGCACCCGGGATCTCTCCCGAATTACTACCGGTTACCCCCGGGCGTCTATCTCTCCTTACGTCGAAGGGAGGCGTCCTTGATCTTCTTGGAACGCTAGGGGGGACCACGCCCCCTAGCGCCTCGCTCCTCTTGCGTCGTTCTGGGGACCCCGTCCCCCTGACGCCTCTTCCTGGTTTCCACGCGCTCCTACGGCGGCCGCGGCGGCGCCGGTGGCGGCGTCGCGCCCCTGTAGCGCGTTGTATTCCTAGGGCGCTGCGACCTCCTGGACGGGTCGCGATCTCGTTCCCTGCTACGTTCCGCCCGCTCCTTCGCCAGCATGACCTGCTCGCAGTAGGTGCGGACAGCGGAGTACTCCTGGCGCCCTCTGAGCATGGCCGCGACGACCGCTTCGGGGGCTAAGCTCTCGCCGATTTCGAGCCGCAGGACGCGTCGTGGTTCCGCCCACGCCGGGCAGAACTCCAGCGTGTGCTGCGCCGTGTCCTCCTCTTCCTCGCAGTGGTGACAGACGGACGTCGTCTCTCGCCGAATCCTTAGCAGGTACTCGCCGAACACTCCGTGGCCGGTGAGCAGCTGCGTCATCCTGAAGGTCAGCGGTGCCCCGCCTCGATCCCTCCACGCCTCCCAGTTGGGAAGCACGGCGCGAACGGCCCGGTGCGGCCGCACGGCGTCCTCCTGGATCAGCTGCGAGCGCCATCGTTCCCAGGTCTCCTTCCTCGCCTCCTCCCGGATGTTCGAGGCCGGCTGGCCGGCGGTCGGTGGCGTCGGATTCCTCTGGTGTTCGTATACGCGTTCGAGCGCCAAGGCTTGCAGCTCGAACGGCGGGGAAGCCGCCAGCACGGTCGCCGACGCGTACGATGTCGTCCTGTAGCCTCTCGCTATACGGATAGCGGTCGTCCTCTGCAGCCTCCGCAGCAAGGTCAGGCTGCGACGGCTGGTCGCCAGGCTTCTGGCCCAGACGGGTGCCCCGTAGAGAACTCGGGACCGAACCACTCCCTCGTAGAGTCGGCGGACTCTCGATCCCGCTCCGCCGATGTTCGGTAGGAGGCCGCACAGGGCGTTGGCCGCGGCCGTCGCCTTCGGGACCAGTTGCTCGAAATGCGGTTCGAAGGTCCATCCGCTGTCGATCGTGAGGCCCAGGTACCTCATCTGTCGTCCCACCGGGACCTCTTCTCCGCCGATGTTCACCGTCAGCCCGGGGGGAGGCGTTCCTCTTCGCCGCTGGTCGAAGAACCACAGCGCCTCCGACTTGGCCGGCGACACCGTCAGGCCGAGCCTCCGAATGGCGCTCACCGCGCACGCCACTGCGTCCTCCGTGCGGTTCGCCGTGTCGTGCCACCACCGTCCCCCGGCCAGGACCAGGGTGTCGTCGGCGTAGCACACCGTTCCCGCTCCCGGGGGCATCGGACATCGGAGGACCGAGTCGTAGGCCGTGATCCAGAGCAACGGACCCAGCACCGACCCCTGCGGAACGCCGCGCTCGATCCGTCTTCTCTCCTCCCCGTTCCTGCCGGCGTAGACGATGTACCTGTCGGCGAGGTACGCTCGAACGATCCCCACCAGGTACGCCGGGACCTCGAAGTGGCGCAGGGCTTCCAGGATCCTGCCCCAGGGGATGGAGTTGAAGGCGTTGGTGACGTCGAGCGACACCGCCACCGCCACCCCCTCTCGGGAGACCTTGTCCTCGGCCATGGCCCTCAGCCTCTTCACCGCGTCCACGGTCGAGCGGCCGCGGCGGAATCCGTACTGGCTGTCGTGCCATCCGGGCGTCCTCTCGGTGATGTGAGCCTCCAGTCGGGCGGCGACGATCCTCTCCAGCATCTTGCCCACCTCGTCCAGCAGGCATATCGGCCTGTACGCGGACGGCGAGTCCGGCGGGCGACCCTCCTTTCGCAGCAGCACCAGCCTGGCCGTCCGCCATGTCCGGGGGTAGACGCCCTCCTCCAGGCATCTGTCGAACAGGTGTCGCAGGCGGGGAGCCATGGTGACGATCGACTCCGCCCACGCTCGGCCCGGTATTCCGTCGGGGCCTGGCGCCACGTCGCGGGACGCCGTCCTCCTGGCCGCTTCGAAGAGCTCCTCGTCGCTGACTCGCAGTTCCTCGCTCCATCCCGTCGCGGTCGTCGTCGCCGTCTCCTCGTCGTCGTCGTCGTCGTCGTCGACGGAGGAGGGGGAGGATGGCGCCGGTTGGCTCGCGTTCGCGTCTTCCGGCGGGAACAGCGTCCCGACGACGTTGTCCAACAGCGTCGGCTCCATGTCCGAGGTCAGCGGGGGCGCCGAGGGTCGTAGCTTCTTGGTGACCACTTTGTACGGCCGTCCCCACGGGTCGGATTCGACCTCCTCGATCAGCTCCGTCCAGCACCGAGATTTCGCGGTCTTGATCTCCCGCTGAAGAGTCCGTCTCGCCTCCCTGTACTCCTCGTAACGGCGGGAGATCTCCTCCTCGTCGCGCGTCAGTCTGCGACGACGGGCCCTTAGGAATCTCCTGCGGGCCCGAACGCAGTTCTCTCGCATCTCGGCGATCTCCGGGGTCCACCAGTACGTTCCCCGGTCTCGTCCGCCTCCCGGGACGGAGCGCGGCATCGAGGCGTCGCACGCCGCGGTCATGTATCTTCGGAGCTCCTCCGCCTCCTCGTCGATGTCTCCCTGCTCGGTCGCCCGACGGGCGTCCCAGCTCCAGGCGGACACGATCGTGGCCGCCCGCAGCATCTCCTTGTCCATCTCCTTCAGGCGCCATCGCGGCGGCGGCGGCGGCGGGCGGCGACGGTTCTCTCCCGGTCGTCGTCGTCTCCTCCTCCCGGCGTCGTCCTCGGTCCCCAGGGTCACCTCCATCAGAATGTAGAGGTGGTCGGACAGCGTTTCCACCCCCTCGGCCACTCTCCAGTCGCGGATTCGCCTGTGCAGCTCCGGGGTAGCCCACGTGATGTCCACCACCGAGGATCCTCTCCACGCCACGCAGGTGCTCGCCGAGCCTCTGTTCGCCAGCAGGAGCCCCAGACCCGCTGCCCAGTCGGTGAGCATCCTTCCTCGGGAGTTGGTCCTGGGGTTTCCCCATTGCGTCGAGTGGGCGTTGAAGTCCCCCAGGACGAGCACCTGGCGGGGGAGACATCTTCGGACGCACTCGCCGACTCGGTCCAGAAACTCCCCGTACGCGTCCAGGTCGATGTTCGGAGAGACGTACACCGCCACCACCGCCGCTCCTAGCCACTCGACCGCGACGAAGCCGCTGCCACGGTCCAGCAAGAGGCACGAGGCCGACGTCCACGTTATTCCTGCGGATCCGTCCAGGTCCCCGATCCAGTTGGGCGAGTCGGGTATACGATGCGGTTCCGCCACCGCCGCCAGGGCCACCTCGTTCTCCCGGATGGTCTGGAAGAGCAGATCTTGCGCTCTTCTCGACCTACCGAGATTGCATTGCAGCAGGCGCTTGAACTATGCCGCCACCTCCATGGCCTCCTCCCGGCCATCCGCCGCTGCTGCTGGTTCGGCGGCGCTTCCCGGTGTCTCTGCCGCGGCGGCTGCTGCTGCTGCTGCCGCTACCGCTGCTGGTTGGCGGATCGGTCTCCTCCTCTTGACCTTCGGGGGGCTGCATGCCTCTCCGCCCATCCTGTGATTCGCGGGTGCCCCGAGCGACTCGCACAGCGGACACTTGGGAGCGGAAGCGGGACACTCTCTGGCGCGGTGTCCGCTCCCGCCGCACCTGTAGCACAGGTGCCCTCGGTCCTCGCCGGATACGCAAGTGGCGCGCACGTGCCCCAGTTCCAGGCACCTGAAACACTGCAGCGGCCGCTTCGGTATGGCCCTTATCCTCGCCGTTGACCAGCCCAGGGCTATCTTCTCCGCCTGGGCCAGCTTGCGGGCTCCTGCCGCCGGACACCTGACCCATGCCGATCCGAGGCCGCCTCTGGTGGCGCCGATCTCGCCCACTTGCACCTCCGCGCTGCCGCATCCCGCCGCCGAGGCCAGTGCTCTTCGCAGCTCCTCCTTCTTGACCGAGATGTCAATCCCGGTCACGCGCAGCTCCGCCATCCTGGTCGGTGTGGCGATTCTCACCGCCGTCGGGTCCAGCGTCTCGGCCAGCCGCGTCGCCAGTAGCGTCGCCTTTCCCCTGTCCTTGTCTCCGGGGACTTGTATTATAATGGCGCCCGTCATCGCCTTCTTCATCTCGAGGCGCTCCGTGCCGAGCTCCGATAGCGGGATCCTCGTTCTTGCCGCTTCCAGGACGTCGGCGTACGACATCCTCGCCCCCTCTTTCAACGTCAGGGTCACCGCGGATGTTCGCGGTGCGCGAGGGGGCGTGACCACCTTGGGTGTCCGCGGTGGTCCTCTCTGCGTAGCGGGGGCGCTCGCCTTCGGTGCGCCCGTCGTCCTGCCGGCCTGGGGTTGCCGCTGTTGTTGCTGCCGTACCCGCGTCGGTGGTGGCGCGGTCGGACCTTTCCTCGCCGCCTCTCCTCCGGCGGCGGCGGCGGCTGCCTTCGCCTCGCTCGCCTTCTTCCTGTTTCTCCTCCTTTTCTTCGTCGTCTCCACCAGCTCCCATCCGCCGTCCTCCCGTTCCCTTCGGGGCGGCGTCGGTTGGGCGGCGGGAGGGTCGACGGGGCGGTCCCCGCTGGGTCGTGCTTCGGGGGTGCGTTGACTTCGAGCGTCCCCGAATCGTTCTTCGATGGTCCTGAGAATGGAGGGTCCCAGTTCTCGGACCGCTCTCTCCAGGGCGTCCAGACGCGTCCTGTTGTCGGTTCCGCCTTCCCACGCGGGGCGGGCGTATTCGGCAGCCGCGTCGGAGCATCGCGGGCACTCGTTGATGCGAGCGGCCAGTCTCCTCAGCTCCTGGCGGAGGGCTGCGTTCTCCCCCTCCAGCACGGACAGCCTCGCGTCCACGTCGTCGGTGGCACGCGCTGGCCTTTCCCTCCTCGCGGATTCCTCGTTCCAGGCGGCGGTGATATAGCTCGCCGCGTTCTTCAGGGACCTGATGTAGGTCCCCTTCAGGTTCGACGACGTCGTCGCGACGTGCATGATTTCAGACACGTGCATCGTCAGGCCCGCGCTGATTTCCGCCGGAGAACTCGTCCTCATCTGCACCTCCAACTCTTCGGACACCACCGGTGTTGTCGCGGCTGCCGTTCTCTTCCTCTTACCCCTGGACGCCATCGAAGCCAGCGACGACCGCGAGGCGATCGAGGCGACCGACTCCTCGTCGTCGGACCTCGCCCGCCCCCGCGATCCCCCCGCCATCGATGACGTACCGTCGTCCATCGTGGCCGGCGCGAGAAAAACGTACTCGGACCTGTTCGCGGCTCTCAGCGAACGTCTCGTCGCCTTCCTCGGAGGCTCCTCCGCGGTCTCCATCCTGTCGTCCTCTGAATGTCCTCCTACCGTTATCCTCCTCCTCTCTCCCGTTGTTTCATCGCCAGTCGTAGAAACGCGTCCGGGGGCCTGGCGGTCCACCCTCGAACGGCCGTGGTCGCGAGATATCGACGCAGCGGGGCCCACTTCACTACCCGCGACTGCGCCGGTACTGGGGTATCCCTCCCCTGCACCGTAAACTTTGTCGTTTATGTTCTCCATTTCCATATTGTTGTTCGTTTTTCGCCGAGGTCGTCGTCGAAGTCTCCGTCCTGGTGCCACTCACTCTTTCGCGCCCTGCCCCGGTCGAAGCCGGTGCAGGGCGACAGGGAGCCCCGCGAGAAGGTGAGGTGAGTGGTCTTGACAGGCATGGGCCCGCCAACTTCTCCGAAGTTCTCCGCACCGGATCGGCGAACCGACGGGTGCCAAGGGCACCGATCGGCCGCCACCCGACTGTAAGAGAACATCAGATCCATCGGGGTTTCCCAGGGCATGGTCCTATGCCCCGGGAACCCATGCCCGCCTCGTGCTCCCCAACCTAACCCCAACCTAACCCCAACCTAACCCCAACCTAACCCCAACCTAACCTAACCCCAACCTAACCCCAACCTAACCCCAACCTAACCCCAACCTAACCCCAACCTAACCCCAACCTAACCCCGATCCCAGAGGATCGCAGAATTATATGAGCCCAGCCCAGGTGCGGCCATGGGATGGAGTTCAGTGCGGTCAGGCACTGGAAGTGACGATGTCACGAAGCTGGGAGCCGGTTTAGTACCGACAGCGACGATGTCACGAAGCTTGGAGCCGGTTTAGTACCGACAGCGAAAATGTCACGAAGCTGGGAGCCGGTTTAGTACCGACAGCGACAATGTCACGAGGTTAGAGCTTGTCTAGTACCGACAGCGACAATGTCACGGATTTGGAGCTGGTCTAGTACCGACAGCGACGATGTCACGAGGCTGGAGGCGGTCTAGTACCGGCAGTGACAATGTCACGAGGCTGGAGGCGGTCTAGTGTTGACAGCGATCGTGTTACGAAGCTGGTTATGTAACGAACTTTGAGAGTATGTGCGATTCGAGGGATGAGAGACCCATTTGGGTGTGAAATCGAGAATGGTCCGTCATGTCATTACGACCCGACTGAAAGCACGCAGAATGCAACTGGCACTTTGAATGCTAATCACAATGATACTAATCCTGTTTCCTTTTGTTTTTGTTGACGAAGGTACACCCGAGGACGTGTCATAGTCAGGATGGCCGTGTCGGAGATGAAAGGAAAGCCGAAGCCTTTCCTTGGAAATTTTGGGAACATCCTCTAGTACCTTAGCCTAGATTTTATTATAGTTGTAATTGCTTAAGATTTCTAATAAGCGAGATTGGGTTCGAGGTGACAATCGGTCGCTGAACGTAGCCACGGTCACGGGATGGATGTTTTATCTAACGGAGGTCTGGAGTGGTTGTATGTGTTCTCCGAGAAATGTGGTTGTGGCGGCATGCGGCCTCGAGAGCGGGCCGAGCCACGTGTGATGTTGCCTCGGAGGTGCCGATGCAATGGGACATACATTGTATTAGTAATCAAAACTCCAGGCAGAAACTGCCTAGCAACGGCGTTTGGAACTTTCTCGATGCTTCCAACGAGTGTGCCTAGCAACGGCGTTTGGAACCTTCTCGATGCTTCCAAACGGGTATAGAAAACAAAATGCAATCGTACAGGGAGAAAAATCTCCACGAGGCTGGCATTCTTGCGATTGCCTTGGAGAGTGATACATCGAGCATTTTCGACGATCGCATTTGCGTCTAAGTTAGTTTCGCTTAGTAAGGAGTTATCCCGGTGACCGTGGATTCGTTTGAACTCAAACATTGCTAATAGTATTATTTAATTTAATTATTCGTAGATCGTATTATTCATTAGGCTTAGTGTTTGTTAGACTTATTATTAGTGGTACTTATTATTTGTTAAGCTTAGTGATAGACCTGTATATACGTGTAAATAAAATCTCGGCTTTGTGAAACGATGGCTAGTCCACACGAAGAGTCGTCGCGCGCCCAAAATTCGAATCGTGACCCGACATATATATTATTTATTTTTATTTTTATTTTTATTTTTTTTTTTTTTTTTTTTTTTTTTTTTTTTTTATAAGTTTCGTTTGGACCTGTTCCTTTGTACGAAGACTGTATCCCTGTATATAATATAATATATATAATATGTTATGATTATGTTAGTTGTTATTTATTATATATATATTTTCCTTATCTCTCTCTTTTTTTGTTTGTTTTTTTTATTAGTACCTAACATTGCTATTATGATGCTGTATTACATTGCATTGGCTATTATTTGTATGTGCGACGAATTTTTCAACATGGCCGCTCGCGTGTCTCTTTGGTATGGCGTTGGTTTAATGTCAACAGTAACGTGTTGTTGAAATAGCTAATTAATTGTTAATCATTATAATTTTATTTAGTAGTGTTTTTGTAATATTGTTTTGTCTTTCATGATATTGTCTGTGTCAATACCGTGTGCTACTTTAATGTGATAGCATGGATTGTATTGTCACCGAATTTCAATAGTCATTGTTTTGATTATACGTGACTTGCATTTATGTAAGTCTTGTTTAATTTAGTTAATGTTTTGTGTATTGTGTTACCAGTTATTTTCGTGTAGCATAACTTTATTCCTCTGCACCGAGTTCAGTCATGTCTTGTTGTTAATATTTAGTTAGTCTATCTTGATTAATTTCTAACCTATTTCTGTGTTTATTGACTTTTCTTATTTTCCCTATTAATTTATTATTGCATGTACTTGCTATTTGTTATTATTTTGTGTATGATATGAATTAGTTTCCTTATTAGTGATTAAATTTTATTTGTTAGATTGACATTGTAATTTCTAACCCATTTCTGTGTTTATTAACCTTTCTTATTTTCCCTATTAATTTATTATTGCTTGTACTTGCTATTTGTTATTATTTTATGCATGATATGAATTAGTTCCCTTATTAATGATTAAAATTTATTTGTTAGATTAACATTGTCTGTAATTCTTCAGATTCTGCTCTTTCGATGCTGCGTCACTTACCTGGATCGTTCCCACAACATCATCCGATTCTTTGATATGCCTTGGATACTTACTACGGCTGCCTTCTATTACAGATGCCTTCAATCGTCTTATATCTGTGGTCATAAAGGTGGTGTTTAATTTATTTAATTCAATATGTGTATAATGTATTGTATGCGCGACCGCTATTGGGCATTACAAAATAACATAACAATACTACGTAGATTAATGCATAACAAAATATCCTTTTACTCCGGTTACATTTATTACTAACTCTCAATTAATCTATCTTGATTATTTTCTAACCGCTTTCTATACTTTATCAGCTATTTTATTTCTTCTTATTAACCTGCGAAATTCATGCATGTACACTTCCTTGTATAGTGATTAATTGTTCACGACGTAAGTTGCACTTTCACTGTTTTAGTTATTCGTTGAACTAACACGTTTTACGTTCAAACAGTAATTGGAGCACTCGTAATAAACCTTTTCTTTTCAAGTTTCCGCTATCTGTGTTATTCAACGAACAGTGCCATGCTTCCACAGTATTGTTATAACATTTAGTACTGTTGTATTTTGCATTAAGGCAATTGAAGCTAATTTGTTCATTTATTTTTCGGCTGGCTGTTGTACATGGTGTTCCGCAAACAGGGAGCCATAACCTATTTTGCACGTAAACCTTCTCGTATGATGATTACTTGTTCACAAGGTAACTTTCACTTTCACTCTTTTAATTATTTATTGAATCAACACGTTTTATATTCAAACAATGATTGGAGTACACATGATAATTTTCTTTTTTTCTTTTTAGGTGTTCACTATCTGTATTATTCGACGAACAGTGTCACACCTCCTTTTGATTTATCCACAATATAGTTATAACATTTAGTAACCTTGTATTTTGCACTGAGACGATTGAAACTAATTTATTCACTTATTTTAGGTAGCTGTCGTACATTATGTACCACGAACAACGATCCATAACCTATACTTGCACGTACACTTTCTTGTGTGTTGATCACTTGTTCACAAGGTAACTTTCACTTTCACTAGTTAATTATTCATTGAGTTAACACGTTTTATATTTAAACAATAATTGAAGCACATATAATAATTTTCCTTTTTTTTTTCTTTTATGTTTTCGCTATCTGTGTCATTCGACGAACAGCACTACAACATACACTACTGCACTACTGCCCACTGAAATCACTTTATTCATTGTTTATTTTGATTATGAGCTAGTTTTAACTTGTTTAAGTGCACCGTTCGCGGAATCCCTTTTTTACTTCAATCTTGACGTTTTGGTTCTGCAAGATTTCTAGCACTTTGTGTGGTCCAGTATATTGATCGGAGAATTTTCCTTTACTAGGTTCTTTTAGTAAATATATCGAATATCCTATTTTAAAATCTTGAGGGTTGATTCGTCGATCGTAATATTCCTTTGATCTTAGTTTGGATTTTATCAAATTTTCTCTTGCCATTCGTTGTACGGTGTAAATTTTATTGAACAGATCTTCGAGATATTCTGAGTATGTTGGTTCCATGTTCTCTTCGATTATTACTTCACCAGTAAGTTCTCTGGCTAGATGTCCAAAACTAATTCGTGCGGGGAGAATTTCGTTCCTTTCCTTCATTTTAGTTTTTATTTTGCGCCAAGACGCAAGTTTACTGACATCGATCCAATTATCCAATTGCTTGCTAATAGCATTCAAAATACAAATTTTTGAAAGTGCCGCAGCCATATTAACCCAAAAATATTTTGTATATAGTATAGTGTGATACCATCTATATTTTCCTGGGGGAATCATAAGATCAGCACTACCTACTATGTTACCTACGTCAAATATTAGATGTAGTAACCAATAAAGTATTTTTAATCCAATTATAATCCAATGGCTAGCGTATTCAAGTTTTTATATATATCTTCAACTGGTGATTCCCTATTTTCTCCCTTTTGATTTCTTTGGGCTCGTTGAATTTGCGTTTCTTCAGCTTGAAAATGTTTAGAATCCTTTTCCTTAGTTACCCTTTTTCCTTCTTTATTTACTTTATTCACAACACCTTTATTTTTCTCTACCTTTTCAGGATGAATAGTTTCACTGGAAGTGCTTATTATAATTAAATTATTATTTATTTGTATGGAACGTTTAGGAATATTTTTGGTAGATTTGGAATTATTCTTTGAATTTTTATTACAAACCTTTTTGCTTATAGATTCTGTTTTGGATTTAGGGATAGCTATATTTTTATTTTCTATAGTGTGATCTTCCTTGCAATTTAATGATTTGGCTTTGAGTTCGATAAAGTTTCCTTCTGATGGTTTTATAGAAGTTTTTGAGTGAGATACACTCACTGTCTCTTTTCCTATTATGGTTGAGACATTCACGAAATTCGTGGAGTCTTGCTTTTGTATCTTTGCCAAGTTGAACGTGGAGAGGCAATTCGCACTTCCCAGCGGGTCCAATATCTCTGTGATATTATGCAGTGGATAAGCATTGCCTGTCGTCTCGTCGTTCAATTTCCTAGTTTCTGCTTCGTCTGAAAGTTCTTTGGCACTAATATTATTTATCTTGTTTGGTAACTCAGGAAATTTCTCACTCATGATCCTGTCTATGGCACCGTGCGTCCTCTTATTATTTAACGTGACATTATCCCTTATCACAGCAACGGAATGGTGTTTGCATTGAAAAGTTGATTGGTTGAAATGATCAGCATCTCTCTTTTGATTTAGATCTCTATTGAGGTATTTATTTATGCATTTTTCTTCCCAAATTATTGCTCTTGCTTCTTTTCTAACATTTTCTTCTATTCCCGGGGTGTTTAGATGTTTCCGCGACGGCGGTACAAATCTCCAGTTCTGGCGGTTGTTTCGGTTATAATTATTCGAAGGTGTCGAATGTTGGTATCGAATTCTATTGTTCACTTGTTTTAGTTCTCGTGTTGCTTTCACGGCTTGGCGGTACGCATCGTCCAAGGATTGGTATCCTGCTATCTTTACTCGTAAATACACCTAGTTTGGAAGCCCCTTAATGAAAGCTTCCCTCATGTCTCGATCTATCCTATCTTGAAATACGGTGCCGT
>NW_026099485.1:2500-15000 GCF_024542735.1 Bombus huntii
GCTTCAACGTCACGACGCGAAACGAAAATTCGTTCGTGTCGTGTTTTGCGTAGACTCGTAGAAAACGAAAGCTCGGAAAGATTCGGTGCGAGAGAAGGTGGTGTGTGTGTGTGTATTTCTCTGTGCGAAAATCGCCTCAAAGAGAAAAAAAATTCGAATAGAAGGAGAACACTCTCTATTCGATATACAATATATATGTATGTATGTATGTACGAGCGTTTTATGCATCTCGCCAAAGTGCCAAACTTCGTTCGTCGTATCATGTTCGAGCTAAGACTCACGCAAGACATCCGTGTAACGATCGTCCGGTTTTTAACGTCCGTCCTCTTTTTCTCCTACAGCCGTTTCTCTTCTCTCGACGATTCCAGCGGTTCCCGGTACGGGAACTCACGCAAGTGAAAAAGCGAGCGAGACGTACCGTCGGGTGGGTGTGTGTGTTCGGGGACTGGACGACCGGCGCGACGTTAGGATGCGCGGTCCAGCGATAGACGACGAAGAGGCATGGGATGACCAACACTCTCTTTTCTCTATTCTCGAAGCGTCGAATTGCCATAAAAAAAAAATCACACGCGCGCACGACATAGTCGTACGCGCGTGTATACCTCGTCTCTCTCAAAGTTTTTTTCTCGAGCCTCGCCAAAGGGGATCGTCTTCTTCCTCGTCTACGATCTCTCCGACGACGACGACCGTACGAACAACTTCGTAACGGACTCACATGCGCATCTTCCTCGGGTACAGAAACGCTGCGGAAAACACCTCGAGCTTGTAGTTACAGCAGCACCCGTGTATAGCCGATCTTAGACACACGCTAGTTCGCACACGCGTTACATATATAATATGTAAGATTTCCGACGAACGTGGCCTTTTCGGGAGCCAGGCGCGCGGGCAGAGAGATACACGACGACGGGGAAAATTCGTCCCGATACGAGTACGTGTACTCTCCGATCTCCGCGCGACGCTGGGGATCATACCTCCCTAAGTCGTCAGAGCGCTCGAAGAAATCTCGCGTGTGCGTTCCCGGATCTACGGCTGATACTTTCGGGGCTTGTAAAAAAGCACAGAGCGTGTAAAACGCAACGACGACCCATCGATGCGACGGTCCTCGTTGTTGTCAGTCGCTTTCGCGAAGAGACGGAGTGGGCATTCGATCCCTGGGGCTGTACGAGAGTCTTAAGAAAAGACGGTAGATTATGGCAAAGTTTCGCACGCCATCGAGTTTAGGTTTTTTTTTTTGGTTCTCTCTTCTCTCCTCTCTCGACCGAGTTCCCATATTTGCTTTCTCTCTCAGTCTCGCCAAATATAATATTCTTTTAAGACGACGTCGGGGGCGCGGACCTTCGTGCGTCGAACACCGGCAAACGTAGCATATATCGCCTGATATGAAAAAAAAAATCGGTCACGAGGAGAACACTACGAGTATATACGTTCGATAACCGATACACGAAGCGGTGCATAAGCGGGCGGTCGCCCTCGTAAGGACGACTCACGACGCCGCGAGCACTCACGCAGGTCCGTGACCGGTTCTCTCCGCTCTTATTCGTATCCCTTCGTATACCTTCGTCCGACTCTGAAACGTTCTCTTATAATTTTTAAGAAGAACGACGGCGGGTTGTCAAGGCAAGAAGGGACAGAGAGAGACAGAGGTAGAGTTTCGTAGTCTCCCGTGAACACGATAGATTATATATCGAGCATGCGTACGACTTGCACGGTCTCTGCACGACCGCGACGAACGCCGACGAGCGTCCAACAATCGCTCGTACGTCGCGTATGTTCTCTCCGTCCGCTCTTATTCGTATCCTCGTTCTTGTACCTTCGTCCGACTCTGAAACGTTCTCTTATATAAAGAAGAACGACGGCGGGTTGTTAAGGCAAGAAGGGACAGAGAGAGACAGATACGGAGAGTAACGATACGCAACGCAAGCAGTCTTAGGTTTACGTGAGCAACCCTCAGCCAGGCGTGGTCCAGGAATTGTATCCGTGGACCGCAATGTGCGTTCGAAATGTCGATGTTCATGTGTCCTGCAGTTCACACGTTGACGCGCAATTAGCTGCGTTCTTCATCGACCCACGAGCCAAGTGATCCACCGTTCAGGGTAATCTTTTATAAATTTACAACAGTTCAATACTCAAATGTACTCTTCTCGGTTCTAGCGAAGCCGAGTTCCGTCACGTTCGACCAACGGGAATCGAACGCGCAGAAGTCGCCATAGGATTGACGACACAAAAACGTTCGAAAAAAAAAGAAAACGACGAACGCGCGAAGATACGCGCGTTCGCCGGCCGGGCGTAAAGTACATTATGATATATAACAACCATCGAGATCGAAGCTCCGTTCGTCAGGAAACGACGGGGATATATACACCCGATTCTGAATCCTCTGTACAGCACACGATCTCGCGAACGAGTAAGCACGGTGGCTAGCCCATGTTATATATGTGTTTGATTCTACTCTCTCGTCCAATTATTCAAGAAACAGCGCGCGTGCATCTCTCCATCGTTCGGGTGATAGTAAAGATTCGATGGGATTCGCGCGGCCGTCCGCCTCGAGCGGTCTTTCGTCCCAATATCCAGAAGCAGAGTTTGAAAAACTCTAGCGACGGCACGGGTGTCCGACTCACGACATCGAGGTTTCGAAGCCGGCGATCCCCTCCGAACGGATGGCGACCACGCGACCGACTGAAAGCATGAAAAATCGACGAAAGATAGAACACATCTCCGTTCGGGTGGTGTTTTTTCTTTAAAAAAAAAAAAAAAAACAAAAATTCGATGGGACTCGCAGCCATCGTCCTCGCGCGGTCTTTCGTCCCGATATCCAGAAGCAGAGTTTGAAAAACTCTAGCGACGGCACGGGTGTCCGACTCACGACAACGAGGATAGACAGCCGGTCCCCTCCGAACGGGTTATGCGACGATAAACTCGATGAAACTTTAGTCTCGTTCAGGTAGTGTGTGTCTTGTAAATCAAAAATTCGATGGGACTCGCATCCATCGTCCTCGCGCGGTCTTTCGTCCCAACATCCAGAAGCAGAGTTTGAAAAACTCTAGCGACGGCACGGGTGTCCGACTCACGACAACGAGGATAGACAGCCGGTCCCCTCTGAACGGTATATTATATATGAGATGATAGACGACAAACTGGATGAAACTTTAAGTCTCGTTCAGGTAGTGTGTAAATCAAAAATTCGATGGGACTCGCATCCGTCGTCCTCGCGCGGTCTTTCGTCCCGATATCCAGAAGCAGAGTTTGAAAAACTCTAGCGACGGCACGGGTGTCCGACTCACGACAACGAGGAAAGACAGCCGGTCCCCTCTGAACGGTATATAATATGAAACTTTAAGTCTCGTTCAGGTAGTGTGTAAGTCAAAAATTCGATGGGACTCGCATCCGTCGTCCTCGCGCGGTCTTTCGTCCCGATATCCAGAAGCAGAGTTTGAAAAACTCTAGCGACGGCACGGGTGTCCGACTCACGACAACGAGGATAGACAGCCGGTCCCCTCTGAACGGTATATTATATATGCGATGATAGACGACAAACTGGATGAAACTTTAAGTCTCGTTCAGGTAGTGTGTAAATAAAAAATTCGATGGGACTCGCATCCGTCGTCCTCGCGCGGTCTTTCGTCCCGATATCCAGAAGCAGAGTTTGAAAAACTCTAGCGACGGCACGGGTGTCCGACTCACGACAACGAGGAAAGACAGCCGGTCCCCTCTGAACGGTATATTATATGAAACTTTAAGTCTCGTTCAGGTAGTGTGTAAGTCAAAAATTCGATGGGACTCGCATCCGTCGTCCTCGCGCGGTCTTTCGTCCCGATATCCAGAAGCAGAGTTTGAAAAACTCTAGCGACGGCACGGGTGTCCGACTCACGACAACGAGGATAGACAGCCGGTCCCCTCTGAACGGTATATAATATGAAACTTTAAGTCTCGTTCAGGTAGTGTGTAAGTCAAAAATTCGATGGGACTCGCATCCGTCGTCCTCGCGCGGTCTTTCGTCCCGATATCCAGAAGCAGAGTTTGAAAAACTCTAGCGACGGCACGGGTGTCCGACTCACGACAACGAGGATAGACAGCCGGTCCCCTCTGAACGGTATATAATATGAAACTTTAAGTCTCGTTCAGGTAGTGTGTAAGTCAAAAATTCGATGGGACTCGCATCCGTCGTCCTCGCGCGGTCTTTCGTCCCGATATCCAGAAGCAGAGTTTGAAAAACTCTAGCGACGGCACGGGTGTCCGACTCACGACAACGAGGATAGACAGCCGGTCCCCTCTGAACGGTATATAATATACATTATGCGACGGTAGACGATCAACTAGACGAAACTTTAGTCTCGTTCAGGTGGTGTAAAAAAAATTCGATGGGATACGCACGCACGGCTGTCGTCGTCCTCGAGCGGTCTTTCGTCCCAATATCCAGAAGCAGAGTTTGAAAAACTCTAGCGACGGCACGGGTGTCCGACTCACGACATCGAGGCTTCGAAGCCGGCGGCGTTCCCCTCTGAACGAACTTCGGCTAGACTAGTTACGAATCGTTGCTACACATCGTCTTCATCGTCGTCGTCGTCGACATCGACATCATCATCATATCATCATCATCATCATCATCATCGGTCATCGTCGCATAGCGGGCCAACATCCACGCGATGCGTCTTCGTTCTAGGTTACCCGATCCACGAGTATGTTACACGTGGTTTCGTTATTTCGAACGAAACGACATACGAAGAGCACACGCCCTTTGGGTAGGAAGCACGTTTCGAGAACGACGAGAGTTTCGATGAAAGAGACGAGAGAAGTCGACGCAGAAGGTATCCATGGATCTTCGAAGAGAACCTTCGAAGATGTATATCGGTATCCTTTCGCTCTGCGCGACTCGCTACAAGTTCTTTCGCTCTCGTCGACTCGTTCTAGACGCTTCGTTCGATCCCAAAGAGGAGTCTTCGATATGTCCCGTTGCTAGGAGGAGAACAAACGCAACACAGACCACGAAACATAGAAGAGAATAGGCGAGCATGATCACTCCGACACGAGGCACTTTAGAGATTTTCTTATTAGTTTGCATGGACTTTTATATTTCGTTTGTACGGTTTCCACGATGCAAATACGAAATACGAGATCGTGACGGCGGGTCTTTCTGTGTACGGCCTCTCGCAGGCGCCACGACTGCATTTCTCTTTACACCTGGTTTCCATCGTAATTTTTTCGTTTGATATCGAGCCTTAACTTTTGTTGGCTCTTTCGAAGCTAGAGTTCCCTTTTATTAGAATTTCATATATATATATATTATATGTTATATGTTTTATTCGGAGACGGCGGGTCTTTCTGTTTACGACCTCACGCAGGCGCCTCGAATAAGTTTCATTCGCATTTCGTTTTTATACTTGTATATATATATCTCTTCATCCCGATGATCGAGAGAGAGTGCCACCTTCTCTTCGTATAATTCCGTAGCTGGAGGGTCGTCTCCTCCTTAAGAATATTTCTATTCGTGCCAACGGAGGTTGCCAAGCTCCCTGGCGTTTTCGTTTGTTAAAGTATATAGCTTGTTAATACGTCGTATATACTTTCGTCGATACAGGAGGAGTACGGCTCCTTACCGACCATTGTGATATATATTTCATAGTTTTTATATGTGTTCAAGTCAAATTCTTTTGGTATCGTATCGTTAATGATCCTTCCGCAGGTTCACCTACGGAAACCTTGTTACGACTTTTACTTCCTCTAAATGATCAAGTTTGGTCATCTTCCCGGTAACATCGGCAATGCTTATCACATTGGCCGCGCACCAGTCCGAAGACCTCACTAAATCATTCAATCGGTAGTAGCGACGGGCGGTGTGTACAAAGGGCAGGGACGTAATCAACGCGAGCTTATGACTCGCGCTTACTGGGAATTCCTCGTTCATGGGGAATAATTGCAAGCCCCAATCCCTAGCACGAAGGAGGTTCAGCGGGTTACCCGGGCCTTTCGGCCAGGGAAAACACGCTGATTCCTTCAGTGTAGCGCGCGTGCGGCCCAGAACATCTAAGGGCATCACAGACCTGTTATTGCTCAATCTCGTGCGGCTAGAAGCCGCCTGTTCCTCTAAGAAGATTTGTTTGTACGTTGGTAGTAAAAACCCACCGACCGAAGCCGGGGGCCTTCGAGATACCATAAGTTACGTCTATTTAGCAGGCTAGAGTCTCGTTCGTTATCGGAATTAACCAGACAAATCGCTCCACCAACTAAGAACGGCCATGCACCACCACCCACCGAATCAAGAAAGAGCTATCAATCTGTCAATCCTTCCGGTGTCCGGGCCTGGTGAGGTTTCCCGTGTTGAGTCAAATTAAGCCGCAGGCTCCACTCCTGGTGGTGCCCTTCCGTCAATTCCTTTAAGTTTCAGCTTTGCAACCATACTTCCCCCGGAACCCAAAAGCTTTGGTTTCCCGGAAGCTGCCCGCCGAGTCATCGGAGGAACTTCGGCGGATCGCTGGCTGGCATCGTTTATGGTTAGAACTAGGGCGGTATCTGATCGCCTTCGAACCTCTAACTTTCGTTCTTGATTAATGAAAACATTTTTGGCAAATGCTTTCGCTTCTGTCCGTCTTGCGACGATCCAAGAATTTCACCTCTAACGTCGCAATACGAATGCCCCCATCTGTCCCTATTAATCATTACCTCGGGGCTCCGAAAACCAACAAAATAGAACCGAGGTCCTATTCCATTATTCCATGCACACAGTATTCAGGCGAAGGTAGCCTGCTTTAAGCACTCTAATTTGTTCAAAGTAAACGTATCGGCCCACCTCGACACTCAGTGAAGAGCACCGCGATGGGATATTAGTTGGACCGCCCGCGAGGAGCTAAGCCCACCGATAGGACGTACCACATAATGCCAGTTAAACACCGCGAGCGGTGAACCGACACTGTGACACACAGATTCAACTACGAGCTTTTTAACCGCAACAACTTTAATATACGCTATTGGAGCTGGAATTACCGCGGCTGCTGGCACCAGACTTGCCCTCCAATTGGTCCTCGTTAAAGGATTTAAAGTGTACTCATTCCGATTACGGGGCCTCGGATGAGTCCCGTATCGTTATTTTTCGTCACTACCTCCCCGTGCCGGGAGTGGGTAATTTGCGCGCCTGCTGCCTTCCTTGGATGTGGTAGCTGTTTCTCAGGCTCCCTCTCCGGAATCGAACCCTGATTCCCCGTTACCCGTTACAACCATGGTAGGCGCAGAACCTACCATCGACAGTTGATAAGGCAGACATTTGAAAGATGCGTCGCCGGTGCTAGATGACCATGCGATCAGCACAAAGTTATTCAGAGTCACCAAAACAAACGATGGACGGACAGACGAGCCATCCGCCACCGATTGGTTTTGATCTAATAAAAGCATTCCTACCATCTCTGGTCGGAATCTGTTTGCATGTATTAGCTCTAGAATTACCACAGTTATCCAAGTAAATGTAGGTATGATCTAAGAAACCATAACTGATTTAATGAGCCATTCGCGGTTTCACCTTAATGCGGCATGTACTGAGACATGCATGGCTTAATCTTTGAGACAAGCATATGACTACTGGCAGGATCAACCAGGGATCTTATTCGTATAACAATTCTTATAAATTTCGTTTAAGTTCTCTTCGTGTCGTAGGTGGGACGTAAGCACCGTACGACGAGACTTTTCGTTCTTAAGATAGATATATCTATAAAATATATCTCCTAGCGACGTTCGAGATACACCCATAGTTCAGTAATAATCTTCGAACGCCGCTCGCAGCCACTTTGTAATTCTCAACTCCACCTCCTCTCTTCTCTCTCTCTCTTTCTCATAGTCTTATATAAAATGTTTAGAATCGTACTTCTAAAGGAACATTTCCATAATGCTGTCTTCGTGTAAAAAGACTTATTAGAATATCTTAGCGGTAAAGCACGTATACGCACCTCACGCTGAACGAACAAGCGCGTATCCCAGTGCGTCGCGCTGGACATACCGTAAGAATATTCTTTCAATCGGTAGAACATTTTCGGCAGAAGACATACTACGCAAAGATAGTACGCTCCTACCGCCTCATCGGATACTTCTGCGAAAGCAGAAGTTTTTATAGAAAGCAGACGGTTATACTCTTTTGAATGAATCGATGCTCAGTTAGTACAAGCACACACGCATCTAACAATTTTTGTTAGAATACGTACACACAGGTCACCAGCTTCCCGACTCAGGGGAACCTTGCCACGATATTTGGTCATTACGTCCAGGACAGCGACCCGCGGCGCAGCAGTGTAGAGAAAAAACCAGAACGAGAACGGAGGAACAGTCGAGAAATAGCGTAAAATACACTAAGACTCGAGGAGCGGTGACTGAATTCTCAACCGAGGCCGTAGAATAGCCACGCGCTCAACGCTGTTCCGACCGAACCGTCCGGCTCGACGTCTCTCTTATAGATACGAAAGCGCCAGCCGGAAGGCCGGCGCCGGCCGGGCTAGCGGCCGCGCGCTTACGGTGCAAAACCTCCGTAGCAACGTACCGTTCGGAAGGGACGCTGGAACTTAGTCTCGCGAACGCTCGATCACTACTATACAAAGCCAATATCCAACCATCGAAATACATTACCAGACGTTTTATTAACATAATAGAAATGCATTTTTACCAAAAAATTAATTTTTTTTTTCACCGAAAAATTGCATCAGTAAACATACTCTTTTATCGAATACGGACAAAAAATAAGTTTATAATCAATTACAATACGTTAAAATAAGTAGAAATATGCAAAAAAATATATACCTTGTAACGTTAATTAACGAAAAAATTAGAAAAATATCCCAGTCGTGTCAGTTCGACGAACGCTAATTTTTTGAAAAAATCGATAAAAATGTTTAATCCCGACGTATTTAATAGAGATAGAACGATTCCCGTAAAAAAATTTATACCTTGTAACGCTTTTTAACGAATAAACTCGAAAAAACTTTTTCGCCCTCGGAATTTTTCTAAGTCCCAACGTACCGGCTCGGAATTTTTCTATGTTCCAACGACCGGTCGTGTCGGTCCAAACGTTTTTATATCCGTCTGCCGACGATATAAACGCTTAATCCCGACGTATTTTATCGAGTTATAACGATTTCTTGAAAAATATTCGTACGTTATAACGCTTTTTAACGAATTAATCGAAAAAGAGTGTTCGGTCCGAAAATTTTCTAAGTACGAACGACCGGCCGCATAGGTCCGTTTTTAAAAATCGTTCTCGGACGGAAATAAACCATTAATCCCGACGTATTTCGTCGAGTTACGTCGATTTATGCAAAAAAATTCATACCTTGTAACGCTTTTTAACGAATAAACTCGAAAAAACTTTTTCGCCCTCGGAATTTTTCTAAGTCCCAACGTACCGGCTCGGAATTTTTCTATGTTCCAACGACCGGTCGTGTCGGTCCAAACGTTTTTATATCCGTCTGCCGACGATATAAACGCTTAATCCCGACGTATTTTATCGAGTTATAACGATTTCTTGAAAAATATTCGTACGTTATAACGCTTTTTAACGAATTAATCGAAAAAGAGTGTTCGGTCCGAAAATTTTCTAAGTACGAACGACCGGCCGCATAGGTCCGTTTTTAAAAATCGTTCTCGGACGGAAATAAACCATTAATCCCGACGTATTTCGTCGAGTTACGTCGATTTATGCAAAAAAATTCATACCTTGTAACGCTTTTTAACGAATAAACTCGAAAAAACTTTTTCGCCCTCGGAATTTTTCTAAGTCCCAACGTACCGGCTCGGAATTTTTCTATGTTCCAACGACCGGTCGTGTCGGTCCAAACGTTTTTATATCCGTCTGCCGACGATACAAACGCTTAATCCCGACGTATTTTATCGAGTTATAACGATTTCTTGAAAAATATTCGTACGTTATAACGCTTTTTAACGAATTAATCGAAAAAGAGTGTTCGGTCCGAAAATTTTCTAAGTACGAACGACCGGCCGCATAGGTCCGTTTTTAAAAATCGTTCTCGGACGGAAATAAACCATTAATCCCGACGTATTTCGTCGAGTTACGTCGATTTATGCAAAAAAATTCATACCTTGTAACGCTTTTTAACGAATAAACTCGAAAAAACTTTTTCGCCCTCGGAATTTTTCTAAGTCCCAACGTACCGGCTCGGAATTTTTCTATGTTCCAACGACCGGTCGTGTCGGTCCAAACGTTTTTATATCCGTCTGCCGACGATATAAACGCTTAATCCCGACGTATTTTATCGAGTTATAACGATTTCTTGAAAAATATTCGTACGTTATAACGCTTTTTAACGAATTAATCGAAAAAGAGTGTTCGGTCCGAAAATTTTCTAAGTACGAACGACCGGCCGCATAGGTCCGTTTTTAAAAATCGTTCTCGGACGGAAATAAACCATTAATCCCGACGTATTTCGTCGAGTTACGTCGATTTATGCAAAAAAATTCATACCTTGTAACGCTTTTTAACGAATAAACTCGAAAAAACTTTTTCGCCCTCGGAATTTTTCTAAGTCCCAACGTACCGGCTCGGAATTTTTCTATGTTCCAACGACCGGTCGTGTCGGTCCAAACGTTTTTATATCCGTCTGCCGACGATATAAACGCTTAATCCCGACGTATTTTATCGAGTTATAACGATTTCTTGTAAAATATTCATACCTTCTAACACTTTTTAACGAGTTATTTGGAGGGGATCTTTCGGCCTTTTCGTAGCGGTGCGAAAAAATTCTAAGTTCCAACGTCCCAGTCACGTTGGTCCGGAGGATGAAATTTTTCAAAAAAATAAAGTGAAATCGCTACTTTCGACTAGATTTCGTTGAAACATAACGATTTCACACAAAATTTCTATACCTTATAACACTTTTTCCCGAGTTATTTCGAGTTGAACTTTCGGTACTTTCGTAACGGGGCGAAAAAATTCTAAGTTCCAACGTCCCGGTCACGTTGGTCCGGAGGGTGAAATTTTTTAAAAAAATAAAGTGAATTCGCTACTTTCGACTAGATTTCGTCGAAACGTAACGATTTCACGCAAAATTTCGATACGTTATAACGCTTTTTAGCGAGTTATTTCGAGTTGAACTTTCGGTACTTTCGTAACGGGGCGAAAAAATTCTAAGTTCCAACGTCCCGGTCACGTTGGTCCGGAGGATGAAATTTTTTAAAAAAATAAAGTGAAATCGTTACGTTCGACTAGATTTCGTCGATACGTAACGATTTCACGCAAAATTTCGATACGTTATAACGCTTTTTAGCGAGTTATTTCGAGTTGAACTTTCGGTACTTTCGTAACGGGGCGAAAAAATTCTAAGTTCCAACGTCCCGGTCAGGTTGGTCCGGAGGACGAAATTTTTTAAAAAAATAAAGTGAAATCGCTACTTTCGACTAGATTTCGTCGAAACGTAACGATTTCACGCAAAATTTCGATACGTTATAACGCTTTTTGGCGAGTTATTTCGAGTTGAACTTTCGGCCTTTTCGTAGCGGTGCGAAAAAATTCTAAGTTCCAACGTCCCGGTCACGTTGGTCCGGTGGACGAAATTTTTTAAAAAAATAAAGTGAAATCGCTACTTTCGACTAGATTTCGTCGAAACGTAACGATTTCATACAAAAGTTCGATACGTTATAACGCTTTTTGGCGAGTTATTTCGAGTTGAACTTTCGGTACTTTCGTAACGGGGCGAAAAAATTCTAAGTTCCAACGTCCCGGTCACGTTGGTCCGGAGGACGAAATTTTTTAAAAAAATAAAGTGAAATCGTTACGTTCGACTAGATTTCGTCGATACGTAACGATTTCACGCAAAATTTCTATACCTTATAACGCTTTTTCCCGAGTTATTTCGAGTTGAACTTTCGGTACTTTCGTAACGGTGCGAAAAAATTCTAAGTTCCAACGTCCCGGTCACGTTGGTCCGGAGGACGAAATTTTTTAAAAAAATAAAGTGAAATCGCTACTTTCGACTAGATTTCGTCGATACGTAACGATTTCACTGATAATTTCGATGCGTCATAACGCTTTTTCTCGAGTTATTTCGACTCGAACGTTCGAACAGTGGCGAATATTTCAAAGTCCCTGCGACGCAACGATACGCTCTTACGCGTTGCTCGCTCGCTCCGCTCGCTCGAAAAAAAAATAGCCCAACCCAAAACCAATCCCTTTCGCGTTCGTTCTTCGATTTCATCGAAATCTTCGTTCGAACGCTCGGGATCGGTTTTGGGTTGGGCTATATTCGTCCGAGCGAGCGCAGCGAGCGAGCATTTGTCGCGATTATTTTCCTCGTTTTCGTCTCTCTCGTGAAACGGGAAAAAACGTGGAAAACGGGAAAAAACGGGAAAAAACGGGAAAAAACGCGAAGAAACGGGAAAAAACGCGAAAAAACGTTTAAAAATATTTGAAAAAGCGCGCGCGCGCGCGCGCGCAAGACGAGCTGCGCAGAACGGCGTACCTTAAGAGAGTGTTACCTACTCCGGCGCATACCCGCTGATTCGGAGGTGCGCGCGCA
>NW_026099485.1:20000-22500 GCF_024542735.1 Bombus huntii
TTTCTCCGCCACATCCTCAACAGCAATTGGCGGGAAGATTTCGCATAAGGACAGCTCGGGGGCTCTACCTCCTGGGACAGGGACTTCGACAGGTCCTGTCTGGCCCCATAGATCCTCGTAGAGTCCCTTCACTTCCTCAGCACTAGGTGGATCCCTAGCCGGTTGGAGGAAGGCCTGATCATCGTTTATAACAGCATCAGCCAACCTCTTTGGATTTTCAGTGAACAACTCCTGGCAACGTGCGAAGGAGTATCTCTTTCTAGCGTTTCTGTTCTTTCTATTGCTATTTTGGTGTGCAATCCGTTTTTTGTTTTCGTTTCTTGCCCTCTTTTTGTTTTTATTAATTTCTTGTAAAGCTCCATAGAGCGTGCATTTTATAAAATCATTTATAGCGCTCTCAAGGGCTTCCCTATTTCCCTTGAGAGAGACCCAGATAGTCATCAGTCGAGTGTGGACCCACCTTAAAACAGGTGGCACCTCGACTTGTGTCGAAATAGCGGACTCCAATTGGAGTTTCCACTCTTGATATTCTGAACCGCTGATTTCAGGCTCTTCAAAACACGCATTGCCTGGATCAACGGGATCGCACCCTCCCTCTGTCACCTGAGTTGGCTCTGTTTCCTCACCAATCAGTCTCAGCTTCTTTCGCTGATACCTGATTTGGTCGATCGTCTTGCTGGTGAGGATCTCGCTTATCATTTTATTGGGGAATTTGTGGTCCTTATAGGTCTCACAAAGTTCCCTTAATTGGGCCAACTCCTCCAACGTCCATTTTTTCTCAGGGGGGTCCGTTCCCCTTCTTTTGACGTTTCTTACGGCAGGGTGCGCATGCCGCTCGTGGGTAGACAGCCCTCTAAGCGTCCCAAAACTCATGGAGCAGGTTTCGCATCTGTGCGAGCCGCCAGCACTCTGACTCGTGCCTCTACAGTGAGGCAGGTGACATCTGGCCCCATGAAGCTTCGGGAAGCCTTTCCCACAGTCTTTGCATCTCCATTGGATGCGGGCTGTCACATGATGTTGTTCCAGGTGCCGCCCTAGGTCCGATAACGACAAAAAGAAAAGGTCGATTTCCCTTTTCTGGCAGACAGGGCAGGCAACCTGGTCACCCACGATCGGTACCATTATTTCGTTCGTGTCCGGGGATGTAGCCGGGTCGTCAACAGAAGTCCCCTCCAGAGCGGAAAAATCCGCCGCGGCGCCTCCGGGACCGAGAGACGCCACGTCCGAGGCTCTATCAGAGTTTCGATTTACCATGATATTTTCTTAATTTTATTATTTTTATTTTACTTCCGATTATGTCCAGCTCATAACCTTATAACTGCCAAGTCGTGCCAAGAAAAATAACCAAGGAACGAGTTCCTTTAATGGAGATAACTCCATTCCTTTCACGGTGAAATCACCGTTGAATCGGCAAGCCGATTTTAGGTGTCGTCTTTCGCTCCTGCTTCGCCGCACTCCCTTTAGCCATACTCGGTGTCCGGGGGGATACTCCCCACGCTGACACGAATGAGTATGTTACCGGCGGTACCACGTGGAGGTAGGAGTGCGACTTGAGCAGACAGAGCCGAAGCCCTGCCTGCCCCCAAGCAACTATGACTCTTTCATCGTCGGAGGCAAGCCGTTTTTCAACGTCTCGCCACGCAACGAGCAAGATCGCTTCGCTCAACCAGCCACCCTCACGCGGCTCTTCCAGCATACGCATAGGCAGACCGCGCCTACCTTCCAGCTCATCCGCCAGAGTCCCAGCGGCGTATCGTTTTTGGGCGAACGCGGCTAAGTCCAGCGGCGTATTGCTTTCTGGCGCTCACAGCCAAGTCCCAGCGGCGTATTGCTTTTCGAGCACGCGCGGCCAGGTGCCAGCGGCATATTGCTTTCTTTAATACGTCACTAGTCAGATGACGGGGCTGTTGTTTACCTTTCCGTTTCGCATAATGACACGAAAACGGTTTAAAAAAATAAGGCGATGCGCCACCGAGACCGGCCGCACATCGCTATAAAGCAAGTACAACCAAGCCCCGGCGACACACCGCCTTTGTAACGTCACTAGTCCAATGACGAGGCATTTGGCTACCTGAGAGTCATAGTTACTCCCGCCGTTTACCCGCGCTTTTTTGAATTTCTTCACGTTGACATTCAGAGCACTGGGCAGAAATCACATTGCGTCAACACCCTTGGGGGCCATCGCAATGCTTTGTTTTAATTAGACAGTCGGATTCCCCTAGTCCGTGCCAGTTCTGAGCTGAGCGTTGAATGGCGGCCGAAGAGAACGACCGCGACGGTAGAACCGCCGCGGAAGCCTCGCAGCAAGGAAGATCCGCGGGAGGCCAAGGCACGGGACCGAGCTCGGATCCGGGGTGCGCGACGATATCCACTCCCGAGAGAGATAGATACGCCGCGTCCCGTTCAGCTCGCCCAGGCCCGGCACGTCAGCCAAACCCGCTTCCCGACCAAGCCCGACACGCCCCGCTCCTCAGAGCCAATCCTTATTCCGAAGTTACGG
>NW_026099485.1:25000-30000 GCF_024542735.1 Bombus huntii
TATTTCTCTGTGCGAAAATCGCCTCAAAGAGAAAAAAAATTCGAATAGAAGGAGAACACTCTCTATTCGATATACAATATATATGTATGTATGTATGTACGAGCGTTTTATGCATCTCGCCAAAGTGCCAAACTTCGTTCGTCGTATCATGTTCGAGCTAAGACTCACGCAAGACATCCGTGTAACGATCGTCCGGTTTTTAACGTCCGTCCTCTTTTTCTCCTACAGCCGTTTCTCTTCTCTCGACGATTCCAGCGGTTCCCGGTACGGGAACTCACGCAAGTGAAAAAGCGAGCGAGACGTACCGTCGGGTGGGTGTGTGTGTTCGGGGACTGGACGACCGGCGCGACGTTAGGATGCGCGGTCCAGCGATAGACGACGAAGAGGCATGGGATGACCAACACTCTCTTTTCTCTATTCTCGAAGCGTCGAATTGCCATAAAAAAAAAATCACACGCGCGCACGACATAGTCGTACGCGCGTGTATACCTCGTCTCTCTCAAAGTTTTTTTCTCGAGCCTCGCCAAAGGGGATCGTCTTCTTCCTCGTCTACGATCTCTCCGACGACGACGACCGTACGAACAACTTCGTAACGGACTCACATGCGCATCTTCCTCGGGTACAGAAACGCTGCGGAAAACACCTCGAGCTTGTAGTTACAGCAGCACCCGTGTATAGCCGATCTTAGACACACGCTAGTTCGCACACGCGTTACATATATAATATGTAAGATTTCCGACGAACGTGGCTTTTCGGGAGCCAGGCGCGCGGGCAGAGAGATACACGACGACGGGGAAAATTCGTCCCGATACGAGTACGTGTACTCTCCGATCTCCGCGCGACGCTGGGGATCATACCTCCCTAAGTCGTCAGAGCGCTCGAAGAAATCTCGCGTGTGCGTTCCCGGATCTACGGCTGATACTTTCGGGGCTTGTAAAAAAGCACAGAGCGTGTAAAACGCAACGACGACCCATCGATGCGACGGTCCTCGTTGTTGTCAGTCGCTTTCGCGAAGAGACGGAGTGGGCATTCGATCCCTGGGGCTGTACGAGAGTCTTAAGAAAAGACGGTAGATTATGGCAAAGTTTCGCACGCCATCGAGTTTAGGTTTTTTTTTTTGGTTCTCTCTTCTCTCCTCTCTCGACCGAGTTCCCATATTTGCTTTCTCTCTCAGTCTCGCCAAATATAATATTCTTTTAAGACGACGTCGGGGGCGCGGACCTTCGTGCGTCGAACACCGGCAAACGTAGCATATATCGCCTGATATGAAAAAAAAAATCGGTCACGAGGAGAACACTACGAGTATATACGTTCGATAACCGATACACGAAGCGGTGCATAAGCGGGCGGTCGCCCTCGTAAGGACGACTCACGACGCCGCGAGCACTCACGCAGGTCCGTGACCGGTTCTCTCCGCTCTTATTCGTATCCCTTCGTATACCTTCGTCCGACTCTGAAACGTTCTCTTATAATTTTTAAGAAGAACGACGGCGGGTTGTCAAGGCAAGAAGGGACAGAGAGAGACAGAGGTAGAGTTTCGTAGTCTCCCGTGAACACGATAGATTATATATCGAGCATGCGTACGACTTGCACGGTCTCTGCACGACCGCGACGAACGCCGACGAGCGTCCAACAATCGCTCGTACGTCGCGTATGTTCTCTCCGTCCGCTCTTATTCGTATCCTCGTTCTTGTACCTTCGTCCGACTCTGAAACGTTCTCTTATATAAAGAAGAACGACGGCGGGTTGTTAAGGCAAGAAGGGACAGAGAGAGACAGATACGGAGAGTAACGATACGCAACGCAAGCAGTCTTAGGTTTACGTGAGCAACCCTCAGCCAGGCGTGGTCCAGGAATTGTATCCGTGGACCGCAATGTGCGTTCGAAATGTCGATGTTCATGTGTCCTGCAGTTCACACGTTGACGCGCAATTAGCTGCGTTCTTCATCGACCCACGAGCCAAGTGATCCACCGTTCAGGGTAATCTTTTATAAATTTACAACAGTTCAATACTCAAATGTACTCTTCTCGGTTCTAGCGAAGCCGAGTTCCGTCACGTTCGACCAACGGGAATCGAACGCGCAGAAGTCGCCATAGGATTGACGACACAAAAACGTTCGAAAAAAAAAGAAAACGACGAACGCGCGAAGATACGCGCGTTCGCCGGCCGGGCGTAAAGTACATTATGATATATAACAACCATCGAGATCGAAGCTCCGTTCGTCAGGAAACGACGGGGATATATACACCCGATTCTGAATCCTCTGTACAGCACACGATCTCGCGAACGAGTAAGCACGGTGGCTAGCCCATGTTATATATGTGTTTGATTCTACTCTCTCGTCCAATTATTCAAGAAACAGCGCGCGTGCATCTCTCCATCGTTCGGGTGATAGTAAAGATTCGATGGGATTCGCGCGGCCGTCCGCCTCGAGCGGTCTTTCGTCCCAATATCCAGAAGCAGAGTTTGAAAAACTCTAGCGACGGCACGGGTGTCCGACTCACGACATCGAGGTTTCGAAGCCGGCGATCCCCTCCGAACGGATGGCGACCACGCGACCGACTGAAAGCATGAAAAATCGACGAAAGATAGAACACATCTCCGTTCGGGTGGTGTTTTTTCTTTAAAAAAAAAAAAAAACACAAAAATTCGATGGGACTCGCAGCCATCGTCCTCGCGCGGTCTTTCGTCCCGATATCCAGAAGCAGAGTTTGAAAAACTCTAGCGACGGCACGGGTGTCCGACTCACGACAACGAGGATAGACAGCCGGTCCCCTCCGAACGGGTTATGCGACGATAAACTCGATGAAACTTTAGTCTCGTTCAGGTAGTGTGTGTCTTGTAAATCAAAAATTCGATGGGACTCGCATCCATCGTCCTCGCGCGGTCTTTCGTCCCAACATCCAGAAGCAGAGTTTGAAAAACTCTAGCGACGGCACGGGTGTCCGACTCACGACAACGAGGATAGACAGCCGGTCCCCTCTGAACGGTATATTATATATGAGATGATAGACGACAAACTGGATGAAACTTTAAGTCTCGTTCAGGTAGTGTGTAAATCAAAAATTCGATGGGACTCGCATCCGTCGTCCTCGCGCGGTCTTTCGTCCCGATATCCAGAAGCAGAGTTTGAAAAACTCTAGCGACGGCACGGGTGTCCGACTCACGACAACGAGGAAAGACAGCCGGTCCCCTCTGAACGGTATATAATATGAAACTTTAAGTCTCGTTCAGGTAGTGTGTAAGTCAAAAATTCGATGGGACTCGCATCCGTCGTCCTCGCGCGGTCTTTCGTCCCGATATCCAGAAGCAGAGTTTGAAAAACTCTAGCGACGGCACGGGTGTCCGACTCACGACAACGAGGATAGACAGCCGGTCCCCTCTGAACGGTATATTATATATGCGATGATAGACGACAAACTGGATGAAACTTTAAGTCTCGTTCAGGTAGTGTGTAAATAAAAAATTCGATGGGACTCGCATCCGTCGTCCTCGCGCGGTCTTTCGTCCCGATATCCAGAAGCAGAGTTTGAAAAACTCTAGCGACGGCACGGGTGTCCGACTCACGACAACGAGGAAAGACAGCCGGTCCCCTCTGAACGGTATATTATATGAAACTTTAAGTCTCGTTCAGGTAGTGTGTAAGTCAAAAATTCGATGGGACTCGCATCCGTCGTCCTCGCGCGGTCTTTCGTCCCGATATCCAGAAGCAGAGTTTGAAAAACTCTAGCGACGGCACGGGTGTCCGACTCACGACAACGAGGATAGACAGCCGGTCCCCTCTGAACGGTATATAATATGAAACTTTAAGTCTCGTTCAGGTAGTGTGTAAGTCAAAAATTCGATGGGACTCGCATCCGTCGTCCTCGCGCGGTCTTTCGTCCCGATATCCAGAAGCAGAGTTTGAAAAACTCTAGCGACGGCACGGGTGTCCGACTCACGACAACGAGGATAGACAGCCGGTCCCCTCTGAACGGTATATAATATGAAACTTTAAGTCTCGTTCAGGTAGTGTGTAAGTCAAAAATTCGATGGGACTCGCATCCGTCGTCCTCGCGCGGTCTTTCGTCCCGATATCCAGAAGCAGAGTTTGAAAAACTCTAGCGACGGCACGGGTGTCCGACTCACGACAACGAGGATAGACAGCCGGTCCCCTCTGAACGGTATATAATATACATTATGCGACGGTAGACGATCAACTAGACGAAACTTTAGTCTCGTTCAGGTGGTGTAAAAAAAATTCGATGGGATACGCACGCACGGCTGTCGTCGTCCTCGAGCGGTCTTTCGTCCCAATATCCAGAAGCAGAGTTTGAAAAACTCTAGCGACGGCACGGGTGTCCGACTCACGACATCGAGGCTTCGAAGCCGGCGGCGTTCCCCTCTGAACGAACTTCGGCTAGACTAGTTACGAATCGTTGCTACACATCGTCTTCATCGTCGTCGTCGTCGACATCGACATCATCATCATATCATCATCATCATCATCATCATCGGTCATCGTCGCATAGCGGGCCAACATCCACGCGATGCGTCTTCGTTCTAGGTTACCCGATCCACGAGTATGTTACACGTGGTTTCGTTATTTCGAACGAAACGACATACGAAGAGCACACGCCCTTTGGGTAGGAAGCACGTTTCGAGAACGACGAGAGTTTCGATGAAAGAGACGAGAGAAGTCGACGCAGAAGGTATCCATGGATCTTCGAAGAGAACCTTCGAAGATGTATATCGGTATCCTTTCGCTCTGCGCGACTCGCTACAAGTTCTTTCGCTCTCGTCGACTCGTTCTAGACGCTTCGTTCGATCCCAAAGAGGAGTCTTCGATATGTCCCGTTGCTAGGAGGAGAACAAACGCAACACAGACCACGAAACATAGAAGAGAATAGGCGAGCATGATCACTCCGACACGAGGCACTTTAGAGATTTTCTTATTAGTTTGCATGGACTTTTATATTTCGTTTGTACGGTTTCCACGATGCAAATACGAAATACGAGAT
>NW_026099485.1:32500-34703 GCF_024542735.1 Bombus huntii
TTCGTTTAAGTTCTCTTCGTGTCGTAGGTGGGACGTAAGCACCGTACGACGAGACTTTTCGTTCTTAAGATAGATATATCTATAAAATATATCTCCTAGCGACGTTCGAGATACACCCATAGTTCAGTAATAATCTTCGAACGCCGCTCGCAGCCACTTTGTAATTCTCAACTCCACCTCCTCTCTTCTCTCTCTCTCTTTCTCATAGTCTTATATAAAATGTTTAGAATCGTACTTCTAAAGGAACATTTCCATAATGCTGTCTTCGTGTAAAAAGACTTATTAGAATATCTTAGCGGTAAAGCACGTATACGCACCTCACGCTGAACGAACAAGCGCGTATCCCAGTGCGTCGCGCTGGACATACCGTAAGAATATTCTTTCAATCGGTAGAACATTTTCGGCAGAAGACATACTACGCAAAGATAGTACGCTCCTACCGCCTCATCGGATACTTCTGCGAAAGCAGAAGTTTTTATAGAAAGCAGACGGTTATACTCTTTTGAATGAATCGATGCTCAGTTAGTACAAGCACACACGCATCTAACAATTTTTGTTAGAATACGTACACACAGGTCACCAGCTTCCCGACTCAGGGGAACCTTGCCACGATATTTGGTCATTACGTCCAGGACAGCGACCCGCGGCGCAGCAGTGTAGAGAAAAAACCAGAACGAGAACGGAGGAACAGTCGAGAAATAGCGTAAAATACACTAAGACTCGAGGAGCGGTGACTGAATTCTCAACCGAGGCCGTAGAATAGCCACGCGCTCAACGCTGTTCCGACCGAACCGTCCGGCTCGACGTCTCTCTTATAGATACGAAAGCGCCAGCCGGAAGGCCGGCGCCGGCCGGGCTAGCGGCCGCGCGCTTACGGTGCAAAACCTCCGTAGCAACGTACCGTTCGGAAGGGACGCTGGAACTTAGTCTCGCGAACGCTCGATCACTACTATACAAAGCCAATATCCAACCATCGAAATACATTACCAGACGTTTTATTAACATAATAGAAATGCATTTTTACCAAAAAATTAATTTTTTTTTTCACCGAAAAATTGCATCAGTAAACATACTCTTTTATCGAATACGGACAAAAAATAAGTTTATAATCAATTACAATACGTTAAAATAAGTAGAAATATGCAAAAAAATATATACCTTGTAACGTTAATTAACGAAAAAATTAGAAAAATATCCCAGTCGTGTCAGTTCGACGAACGCTAATTTTTTGAAAAAATCGATAAAAATGTTTAATCCCGACGTATTTAATAGAGATAGAACGATTCCCGTAAAAAAATTTATACCTTGTAACGCTTTTTAACGAATAAACTCGAAAAAACTTTTTCGCCCTCGGAATTTTTCTAAGTCCCAACGTACCGGCTCGGAATTTTTCTATGTTCCAACGACCGGTCGTGTCGGTCCAAACGTTTTTATATCCGTCTGCCGACGATATAAACGCTTAATCCCGACGTATTTTATCGAGTTATAACGATTTCTTGAAAAATATTCGTACGTTATAACGCTTTTTAACGAATTAATCGAAAAAGAGTGTTCGGTCCGAAAATTTTCTAAGTACGAACGACCGGCCGCATAGGTCCGTTTTTAAAAATCGTTCTCGGACGGAAATAAACCATTAATCCCGACGTATTTCGTCGAGTTACGTCGATTTATGCAAAAAAATTCATACCTTGTAACGCTTTTTAACGAATAAACTCGAAAAAACTTTTTCGCCCTCGGAATTTTTCTAAGTCCCAACGTACCGGCTCGGAATTTTTCTATGTTCCAACGACCGGTCGTGTCGGTCCAAACGTTTTTATATCCGTCTGCCGACGATATAAACGCTTAATCCCGACGTATTTTATCGAGTTATAACGATTTCTTGAAAAATATTCGTACGTTATAACGCTTTTTAACGAATTAATCGAAAAAGAGTGTTCGGTCCGAAAATTTTCTAAGTACGAACGACCGGCCGCATAGGTCCGTTTTTAAAAATCGTTCTCGGACGGAAATAAACCATTAATCCCGACGTATTTCGTCGAGTTACGTCGATTTATGCAAAAAAATTCATACCTTGTAACGCTTTTTAACGAATAAACTCGAAAAAACTTTTTCGCCCTCGGAATTTTTCTAAGTCCCAACGTACCGGCTCGGAATTTTTCTATGTTCCAACGACCGGTCGTGTCGGTCCAAACGTTTTTATATC
>NW_026099486.1:0-33023 GCF_024542735.1 Bombus huntii
AATGTTACGCCATGCGGCTTACCATAGGTCATATTCTTAACTATCGATCGCGGCACTATAATGTCGCAGACGGATCGTCGCGTCTGCCCGGCAAACAAACATTGTAGTGGCAAGCGCATGGTTCATTAAGCAGGGCGACTTCCAGAAACGTCGACTCGTGGCCCGTATTTTACCTCGCTGTAAAAGAATGTGGCGTGATCCGAAACGTAGTGGGGGTCGCCTTCCAGAAAAAACGAAAAAAAATCGAAAGGCGTTCAGAACTTTTCGAGAAGTCGAACCGTCAAACACATGTGGTATGTCGCGCATTACTTAATCAACCAAAACGCAGTTACATTTTTTTGTTCCATTTATATCTTTCTAGTTAATAAGTTGTTGAAATAAACATTAATTTATTTGTGTTAATTCTGTGGAATTTCATTGAACTACCCTTATTATCATAATCGAAATAAGGGGATCGATCAGTTCGTGGCGTCGATTATTTAATCGTAATGGGAACTTACAACTCTCGTTGACGTGCTATCTCGCGATCGCGTCTCTCCGCGAACGGTCGAAACAAAATGATTCACTAAAAACTGTCCTGAATTCCTAAGAATTTATTTACCGAAAAACTGACAAAGTGTTTATTTAAAAAATGAGGTTGAAGGTAGTCCTTTTCTTTCATTTCATTCATTTTCATTTTCTTTCTTAAGTATGGCTAACACAATATCTAATCAATTAAAATTTTATATTTTCACGTGAAAAGTTTCTTTAGATAATTATTATCAACATGATGACTCACTCTTACGGATTAATACGTGTCCTGTAGGGGCAATCCGGTGGACTTGATCGGCTTTTTACTTCGAAAGTGAGTAATCGGTGTCGCTTTCTTACGCATCTTTGAACTGTATAAATGTTTTAAAATTGTTTGATCCAGAATGTACCACACCGGACAATCAAGAAGGCAGGTGCCTTGACTACAGAAAATGTAAACCTCTGCAAGAAATATGGCAGATACAGTACCGTACAGCCACCGATTTTTATAGACGATCAGTGTGCAGATACCAGGGCAATGTTACGATCGTTTGCTGTCCGAACGATCCAACAAAGAGAAGAGAGAAATTTTAATAAAAACTGTGTATAAGTATAAGGCTTTGCGACCACCATACTGTGGTTTTAGCAACGTCTCTCATACCAGGGTGGTCGATGGTAAACCAGCTGAACTTGGTACGTTTTATGTCTTTCTTTCCGATTAATAATAAGCCATTTACTGCAAAGAATGAACTTTAAAGGCATTAAACAGCACATCAATGTACATTTCAATTAGACTAAATAATAATGCTATGATTTTATCGGTAGTAACTTTACTTATTAACTTGAATTATTTCTTTCTTTTACTTCATGTTAGGAAGAGTATCTTTTTGCTTGAAATAAAAAATTGATATAGGAGTAATAATATGGATAGAGATCAAAAACTGTTTAGGGCAGAAATTACACGTTTGAACTTTATAGTTCAGTATAGTTCAAATAGAAATTATATAGAATTATTTTAATAATTTGTATTCCACTGGAATAAAAATTTAATTTCTGTCTTTATCAAATCTCTATTTCAGAGTATTTGTACGTATGTACTTATCGTCTGCTGTATGATCGAATATCGAAATAGGTAATAATCGTTGTTACCCGTTATGTGAGAAAAAATTATGTATATTCACAACTATGACTATTGCATTTTAGGCGCTTGGCCATGGATCGCTGCATTAGGTTTTCGTAATCCCCGAAACCCCAGACAAACCACTATGGAAGTGCGGAGGTTCCCTGATATCGGCTAGGCATGTTTTGACCGCAGCACATTGTGCACATATGGATGGAATAGAAAACATACACAATCATAATATTGTCATTCTTAGATTGGTGGAGGAGGTGCCATTTTCGAGTAAGTCCTCAAATATATATATATATATATATGCTATTGAGTATTACTGAAGTATCATATCCTGAAATTTCTTACTGTACACATATATTGTGTCATAAAGCGTGTATAATTCTTTCTCATACTTTTGGTCATTCGTTTCCTGCATTTTCATTTATTTTTTTATTTTTCAGGGTACGTATATCCCATTTGTACGAAAGAGCCCCTACGAAAGAGCAACTTCGTCGGCTATAACCCCCTTGTTGCTGGATGGGGAGCATTAAGATATAGTAAGTGATATCAATTTTATAATAAAATTAAATAGTTCCAGTCTAAATATCTTTCTTATTTTCTTCGTAGGACGACCACGACGTAATGCATTAATGGAAGTACAAATGCCAGTGATTAAGAACGCCGAATGCAAAATAGCTTATTCCAAATTTCCTAATGCACCTGATATCACTGATGGTATAATATGCGCCGAACATGCTCAGGGTGGAGAGGATTCTTGTACGGTAATTAAGTTACAGAGTTACTACAAACTATACGGTATCTGAAGACACGTCGATTCGAATTAACATCAAATCGACGTCTTAAACATTAAAAATAATAGATAAACACAATTTAATAGTTTTGCCCACTTCTCACACCTCGTTATGGTATTTAATCTAATTTCCTTCTAATCTTAGTTTTGCTCAAAATACATATAACATGTACGTTATAAATTGGAGTATTTCAATACACAAATCAATAGAAGATTATTACTGTATATAAGTATAATTTCAATACAATTCGATCGATATATTTCAGTATCTTTGATTAAAAATTTAACGATCCTTTCAGGCTGACCGCGGCGGACCACTGCTGATACAACATGAATTAACCTCGTATTTAATAGGTATTGTGTCTTATGCTTATAAGTGCGGCACAGCTGGGTATCCCAGCGTTTACACTAGGGTCACATCGTACCTTGACTTCATTCTCCAAGCGATGCAATAATATGATATTACTGTTCCATAAATATCATTGTGTAAAAAACGTAAAGTTGGATTTTCTTATTGTGGAGATAAGAAACAGCTCAAATTTACATTGTTTTGTACGTTACAAATTATAGGCTTAAAATGTACGAAATGTAACTTTGAAACGACACTAATTTTTTACGCACGATAAACCTCCACGACTTAGGTATGTAAAGATGATAAACGTGTATTAATTCTATTAATTTGGTAATAATAAACCAACTTTCTGAGAAGTTCTGTAAATTTCGTTTCTGTTGTATCAAGAGAATAATGGAATATTCCACTTAGATCGTATACTTCTTGTACGTACGTACAAAATTTTCCGGCTAATCTAAAACACTTCATAAGATAGAGAGCTTCTGGAAATTCGGACACAGAGAGTGCATAAAATACAAGATAAGTCTCGTGTCTTTCAAAATTATTTTTTATTCGCTAAAAACGTCCTGTGATGCAACCTCGAAACTTCACTTATTTTTTATCACTTTCCAATTCAATACACAGTTTCAGCATTTTTGACTATATGTAAGAGAAATTTCCATTCAGCCAAAGGTGTACTTACAGATTATAGATTCCTATACGACTCTCAGTAAAAATTTATCCGCACTCCAGATAGTTAAAACTTCTGTCGACCGTATTGATCCATCTGCACTCTTCGTATGACGTCAATATCTGTTCAGTGCTGCTGCGCAGGTTTCTTTGTGTTACGTCAATTCGTTTGTGACCGTTGCGCGAGTAATGGCGCTTTGCAATGGTGATTTGCAGGAAAACAGTGCAGGATGCTGTGATTCGTTTTCTTGTGGTCGGAGGTTATGTTTGATGCCTATATTTATCAAAGATTTAATGCACATTATGGAGAAAGTGTTTTGTCACGAAGTGTGTTTGAATGGGCACAAAAGTTCAAAGAAGATCGCACAAGTGTTATGAAAAAACAGCTGGACGCCCGTCCACATCCACGATGACAACATTGAACGTGCTCATGAACTTATGCTCTATGGAATAGACGAGTGACACTGGATAATGTGGCAAATCATTTGCAAATCAGCCACGGCTCTGCTTATGCAATAGTGCACGACAGATTTGGATTTTAAAAAGTTTGTGCGAGATGGATGCCGAAAAAGCTGATGAAAAGGTGAAGACGACGATGCATTCGTGGTTCGCAGCTCAGCCCAAAACATTTTTTAATGAGAAAATACAAAGGTCCTTCGGCAAATGGACAAAGTGTATACAGAAATCGAGTGATTATGTCAAAAAATGATGTATGTCTTTTTTGACAATTGCTTAAAATAAATTCTACACCGACAGAGCGGGTAACTTTTTACTCACCCTCGTAAGACACTTAAATTTCCAATCTATTATGATGAATAAAAGAGCTTATACTATTAAATCTAATTGTATTTTGTTGCATGAGAGTACACGTGTATGTGATGTACATTACCTTTATATCCCCTTGAACGCTTCAATATTGCGCATATATACTATATTTTGTACAGCTTCTATAAAATTTCGTATGTTTGTTTAGGCTGTTAATCTAGAGGCTGGAGTACAAAGAAGTGGCACAATGATGTGGGCTGATGACATTTATAATTATCAAGGAATCACCCCTACATTCGCTCAGGTATATATCGTTGACTATAACGTATTTAACATATATGATTGTTAGAATATTAATAATTAATTTTTAATTCTATCAGAATTTTAATGAAACTGTCCCTTGGGAAGGAAGAACTGATACCTTGATATCACGGTTTGTACATCCTATATATACGACAAATTTTAGAACATTATATAACGAAGAACCAGATCGTCGTGGCCATGTGATGTGAATAAAAGGACTTGAATTTGATGATATTTTTATAATGTTAGATAACATAACTAAGTATCTTCGCAGTAAGATAGGATGACATGGTTTACATGATCTTAATGTTGTTCACTCGAGTGATGATATTATAAGGAAAAGCGTAATATCACAGGTAGGATGATTCATAATTTAGAACTACTAACTCATGTATGTATTAAAAATTAAAGAAATATATTAAATTTTATAGGATATTTATGTTTAGTAACCAGTAATTCAGAGATTGGTATTCATGGTTACTATAACGAGGCTGTAGAAACGCACCCTTTCTTCTTTGCAAATGGTCCTGTATTTATGTCTAAGCCGAAACTGGAACCTCTGAATAATTTAGATTTATTCTTGTTATTTTCTAAAATACTTATCTACAGTATACCATAAGGAATGATACCGTATCGCACCTAATCAAGTGCCTTAAGAAACATCAACAGGATATCACAGTAAGTAATCCCTTATCGACAGATATGTAAGTAAAAGTTATCTGTCATTGTTATACACAATTATGTGTTAGTGTTATACACAGTTATTTATCATTTTCTATTAATTCAGTTGTAGCCACTACAATATCTATGACACTGGTAGTAATTATAAGAACAATAATGATGTTCTATAAGAGGAAATGATGATTAGGAACAAAAACTTACAGGTAAGTCAAAGTATATGTTATTTGCCATTTGAAAAGAAAGTTACTAACTTGGAATTTTTTGATAAATAATAATTGTGCAAAATATATTGGATTTCAAATTTGTCAAAAATTGATATTTAAGAAGCATTGTAATAATATAACATTAATATTTTGATTTTTCAGAAGATATCATGCGGTGGATGGATAATATGCAAAAAATATTAAGCAGTATATGAATTTTCCTATTGCGTAGAGATAACAAAATGAATTTTAAAAAATGTCGACACGGTAATAAGAAATAGCATCGTGACAAAGAATATATAAAGACAGTTTCATTTTTTATAAATAAAAATTTGTTGTTCCAGATTTTGAAATACAGTGAAACGTTTAATTAGTATCTTAATATCTTTAAATAATTATTATTTTAGAATCAATTGTAATTGTATCATACGTACTTTTGAATTCGTGCAAGAACATATGTAATTTTGAAGTAGTTATTATTAGGAAACTGTTAGACGCGAACAGTATGCGAAAAGTTAGTATGCAGTGTAATAATTATCAATCAAAACACAAGAATTAAATTCTTGAGGAAAAAATTTCCGGAATTTCTTATTTACATGATTATAAAGAAATCCATAATAAAAAGGAGCTGCTTTCTAATACTTCTCTTCCTTGTAATGCCTACGTTAACAATAACGAGGTTCGACTTTTTGTTTTTAGAGGGATACTGGAAAATTTGAAAGTACAGTACCATTGGGAAGAAAATCACGATATTGAAAACGATATTTGCAAGTAAATTTCCAAAAAATCTGTTTTCAAATTTTCGCTTTCTATTTCACATTAAAAGAAAGGGAGGGCTGCCTTCTTTTTCTGCAAGACAAAACAAACATTCTGAATCTCGTATCAATGAATGATGTCAATAAGTTATTTTTCTTTTCAGATTGAACAATATTCCAGATTTATTCATAATTTCATACTACGCGAAGAATAGACTTTCATAGGTATATAAAGGAAATATTAAGTATAGGAAAACTCTTTTTCGTTGTAGGTGACATATGCTTCACGGTTGAACACATGTATTTTTGAACACATATAAATGAAAAAGTACTCTTATGGAGAAAAAGAATTGATACCTTCGATTGACATTAGATAATGTATATAAACTTATGAACAATCACTATCACTATCAGTTTGTATTTTAGGTGCACACGCAGATTTGTTGGAGTTCTTATAAAATGTACTTCCTGTACGAACGTTTTATTCTTCCAAATTTTACGATACTATGTCTCATATGATAACTATATGGATTAAACGTAATATAAATGATCCGAAAATAGACTCGAACGACATTAATTGTCTTTCTATTTATACCAATATCGAAAATACAAGTAAAGCTGGAGCAATAGTATGCAAGAATGGACTATTTATTATTTTAAACCAAATCATAGCATATTCAGAATGCACAGTATTATCATGAAATGTAAATGAATCAGTTGTAAACGAACGATTTTACTGTAAAATCGTTGCCGCCTTTTTTTCATCTGAAATATAGCAGCAATGAGTACATTCTTTTAATATATAATAAAACGAGATATCTTTATAAAGTTACATATGTCATCACTGGTAACTGTTATCTCGTATGACGCCAAATATACCGTTAGTATGGAATGATATTTTTATGAAGATATACTTTAATGATAGATTTTATGAATGAAACGTTATATAAGAAAAATTATCTCTTGTTATTCTATGAAGTGTAGTAGCTAATGAAGATTAATTTTACGAAGTATTAGAGCAAAAGAGAATTAAAAAATTAAAAAGATCTAAATAAGATTGTTCGTGTGGCTTAATTATCTCAATTCTGGTACACCACTTGTTACATTCTAACTAATTAGCGCTAAACAATAACTTGCAAATATTAAAGATATTAACACCTAAAGGTTTTCAGGAAATTTTATAATATTTGATTATTGTATATCTAGTCATTGATTGATAAAATTTCTTGTATAAGCATAGATCGAGGTTGACGTCATACGCAGATTGCATATCATTGACAGGTATCGTTTTAATTTATTTTATGGCTAGAATCGTTTGAATATTATACGAATAATTATTTCCATTCGAACGATTAATAAATCACGTACCTATAAAAGATATATTACGAAAAAGAGGTGACGAAACAAAAAAATATTGGAAATTCCGTTGTCATTAGATCAATTACTTTTGCAATGATTTTTATTTCCATGTAATTACATATGAAATGGGTAATTCATTAACATCTCCTCGAATCGAATATAATTCGTTACACTTCACAACGATTCAAATAATGGACGGGAAATATATAATAACTTTCCTGTCCTTGCGTTAAAATAGTACTGTACAAATCAGATGATACAACCTAACCCCAACCTAACCCCAAAAAACCCAATTACATCCACATTGCATGACAGCACACTTGCAATGGATTTTTGTGATTTCAATGTCACAGACAATGACACAACTAATCAGAACACGTTCGAGGCTATAGACATTGAAATTACCGCGTGTTTAATACGTTTAAAGCATAAATCTAAATTTCACGCGATTATTTCTTTGTACATTGTGAAACTCTTAAATTATCTTAATCGAATAAATAATCCTAATGTAATAAAACATCTTGAAATAGACCTAGATATCTGAAACAGAAACTCGAAGGATAAGAAATCCTAAAAGGTACTAATCCTAAAATAACAAACTCCTAAATAATAAACAAGTGATAAAACCTGTTATAAATAATAAACCTTACCTGGAATAATCAAATCCTAACTAATCGAAAATAAAATAAGGCAAGCAATTCTTAATCTTTCAAGTAATTTTTCCGAAAACACAGAAAGATAGAGAAATTAAAAAGACGCAGCACAAATTGCAGCACAATGAAAGTTTCGGAGCGATGAATACGATCGTATTAAACTAAATAATTTTCAAAAGTGAAATTACACTGAAACGTATATCGATGATATTTGTCATTTCTACGATCTGTTTCGCTTGGTCGTGCTTCTTTTCTGATGTAAATTCAATTTATAATACGAACTAAGTTTCCTTTATTATTATTAGTCCTGCGTCTTTTTAATTCGTCACTTCTTTTATTTCAGAACAATGACGGGCTCCAAGATGCTGTTCGGATGTTTGGCGTTAATTGCTTTTCTGCATCCATTAGTTCACGTTTGTACTTCGAGTAGTACAGCTCAAGGTTTGTACTTCGAGTTGTCTTTTTCCATGCACTTCAAATTCCAATACGATCTGGTCACGTGGCCTTCGTACAATTTCGAAATTTTACCTGTTTGGTAATCGTCAATGAAAAAAGAAGTTATGCGTGACCTCAACACATTGAAACAATTTTTATGATTTTTTATTTGCCGGTTGGTCAGCAAGTTAATGGAAAAATTTCACTTAACTATTCGCGTTAATCTCTTCGGTTTAACTTTTGGGAAATGCTTCGTTAGCTTCGGGAATATTCCAACGATTCGTTTTACGTACAAAATAAGCATGATAAATATTACATCACGGTAATGTAATATCGGAATATATTAAAGGTGTAATTTTGTTCGATTAATTATAATTTATTAATAATGGATTGAAAATACAGATATTAGTTAGACAGAGAAACGATGTTTGATTAACAGGAAAACTAAATGCAACGCTCGTATTTACAACAAATAACTTGACAACTATTTGGTAACTCTCTCTCTCTCTCTCTCTCTCTCTCTCTCTCTCTCACTAGCAACTCTAACACTCGACAACACTCGCAACTCAATTCTAACGACTCTATGCTTCGACGTCTCGATCAACTCTGATTCTCGCAACACGCACACTTTTCGATTCGCCTTGAATAGCGAAACCGTCCTTCTTCTAACGTTGTCTATTGTTTCCCTCATACCTATGTAAGAACTACCAACTACGTGCCTTTAGTCACGTAGGCACTCTTAAATGTAAACGAACCACAGAAACACGACGTACACGGTTTTTCTATTTTCAGCCGATCTCCAATCAAAGCTATTCTACGATATTACAATCGGCCTTTCCTGACAATCACATCTGCCCTCAGATGTGCTCATCATCGCCGCTCGCACTTACATCACTATCGTCAGCATTCCACCATTTCATGTGATCGGCTGCCGTGGAAGTTGTACGTGGCCCTTCGTGCTCCCCCTCTCGCTGCACTATGCATCGGTCATTTCGCAGGACTTTTATCACCCGATACGGTCCAAGAAACTTCGGATGCAGCTTTAGCCCGGGACCCCTCTGCATCCTCTCGATTGCCACTAGATCTCCCGTCCTGTATGCTGTCGCCTTCTTGCGTCTCCTGTTATACGCCCGCTTGTTTCGGATTTGGATCTCCTCAATCCGTCTCTTTGCGTCCGCACGCAGCTGATCTCGTTCCTCTTGGAACACCGCGGCCTGTTCGTCCTCGATGCTACTGCTCCTCTTTCGCTCTTCCTCTATCTTCCTCTCCGTTGTTTGTTTACCCATTTCACTCTTGTCAGGGGCTTTGATCGTCGTGGCAGCATCGTGACATTTTCGTAGGCTCGGTTCGTACATGGAAGACGTTAACAACTTACCATCTACCGAGACTATGATCTCTTCTTTTTCGAAGGTCTTCACGTTCATCGTGTCCTCGACAATCCCATCGTCGTCCTCGTCATCCACATCCTCTGTATATCGATATTATTGGAGGGATTCCGCACGTGCGACTTCCCTTGTCTTTTCGTTCGCCTTGCATTCACTCTCTTCGAGTCTATCCGAAAACTTGAAACAACCCTCACATCCGCAACGCTATCCTTCTCAGTAAATTCGCAAATATCATCAACAACATTCTGTTGCTGTTGTTTAGCCAGATTCTTCCTCCTCGTGATGTTCGCTAAGTCCTCCTGCTGGCCGCAAGAATCCGACGAGGACACCATCTCGTGGTCCACTTTACCAATCACCACGTGTCTTGCCACTATTCTCCGTTCCTCCGACACTTGCTGCACAGCTGCCCGATACTTCTTCAAAACTTCTGCTAACTCTTCTTTATTTTCTTCCAATTGCGACAGTAGCTCAGTTCGTTCGCGACTAGCTACATTAACACGATCTTCTGCTTCGGAACGTTGCCGCAGTACTTCCTGCAACGAAGCCTGCGTCTCATTCGGTTCTTGCTCCAGTGCCTGTTTCGCTTTAACTGCAACTGCTCTAGCGCATTCTGCATCTTCTAACTGGTTCTTCAGCTGTCGTAAAGCTGCTTTACCCGTCGAGTCACCTTTCGATCTCTCCAGCATCGTTTGAGCGTCTCTTAGCAATGCTTTGGTTCTCTTCAAATCTCTTTTTAGCCTATGTTGCATGTCCTTAACGTGTGACAAATCTATCTCACTCGCCTGTGTCTCTACATCTATCTTGAGGACTTCCGGACACTCATCGGGATTTTCGTCCTTTATTCTACTAATAAAAGATTCTCCCCCTTTTATACTTATTTCAACAGTGTCCAAAAAGTCTGCGCCAATAATAAGCGAATGTTGCATCACTGTGTCTGGAACTACGTGTATGGTTATACAGTACGACTCATTGTCTATAATAATGTTCGTGGAAAATTTCCCGAGCGTAAAATTCCTTCCGGAACCGACACCGCCAAATCCAACGATTTCCCGACTTAATCTGGGCGCTCCGATTTTCACATGCTGATCTGCTCGCATTAGAGTCAGCTCACTACCGGTGTCTATCAACGCGCTCAATTTGAAATTTTCCATCTTAACATCCTTACCACGCCTTGTTTGTAACGACCGAAACACGCTGTAAACTTTTTTTGAGGGCTCACCCAAATTGTCGCAACTTGATGCGATGTGTCCGTACTCCCTACATTTGAAGCAATTGTAGCATCGCGTCTTCCTCGCATCTCCAGATCGACCGGGTTCCTTGTTCCTCTCGGTTTCGGACAGCTTCGCCACCGGCTTTACCCTGTTACTCTTCGGCTCCTCAAATTTCGTCCTCATCTCCATATCTCTTTTTATCGCTTCGTAGCGCCTGAAACGCTCTTTTAATTGCTCGATATTCCTGGCTCCGTATAGCACAGTCTTGTTCGCGACCTCGTCGGGAATGCCTTGAATAATGTAGTCTATCAAGGATTGCGTATCAACCCTTCCTTGTTTTGCAATCCCGCACATGTGATACATATATTGTTGCAGACTCTCATCTGCTTTCTTCTTTCTATGGGATAACTCGCCATGTATCTGTTGGTCGCTTACTACATTTTCAAACTCATTCCTCAACGCCTTTTTTAGCTTTGCCCAGGACTTCGCGCATCGTTTTTGTCGTACGAAGGCCTGAGCGGAGCCTGCGAGTAATTTCTTAGCATAGGCCACCATGTGGGCGTCTGACCAACCCCACACTTCTGCCATTTCCTCGAAGTCTTCCACCCACTGATTTACCCTCAGCAGATCATCCCCGCTGAATTTCTCTAATGAGTCTTCCACGTCTTTAAGACTCAACATCGAACCGACGCATACCTTCTGCTGCTACTCATCGCGGTCCTGATACACCGCTCGCGTGCCTCTCCTGTATTCTCGCGCGCCTTGTTTATCGTCCTCGCCTTCACTTTCGTCGGAGCTCTCTTCTTCCGACGATACATCGTCTCCTTCTAGGGCCGCCTGTAGCCGCGCGCGTAGTTCGGATTTTCTTCCCGTTACCTTCAACCCCAAGCTAACGAGACGCGCTCTCAGCTCTTTCGTCCTCAGCTTCTCGAGGTCTTCCTCTCCCTCTTGACTGCGTTCGGCTCTCTGCTTGCTTCTTAGATCTCGCTGGTTTGTTGGTTCTTCGCCACGCTTCGAATCCTTAGGAGTAGATCGACCAGGTTTGCACGCTCTGTTCAACCTGGCAACCAGCACTGATCTCGCACCGGATATAGGCAGATTCATCTGTGCGAGCTTACTCCTCAGCTCCTCCAGCGTCAAATCCTCTTCACCCGACAATCGTTCGTCTTCAACGTTTGCCATTTTATTCTATTCTTTTCTACTCCCGCAGAAATAGCTCCGTTAAATCGTATCGTTTCTCTGTCTTATTCAATCCCGGACGAGCCCCCACTTGTAATATCGGAATATATTAATAATGGATTGAAAATACAGATATTAGTTAGACAGAGAAACGATGTTTGATTAACAGGAAAACTAAATGCAACGCTCGTATTTACAACAAATAACTTGACAACTATTTGGTAACTCTCTCTCTCTCTCTCTCTCTCTCTCTCTCTCTCTCTCTCTCTCTCTCTCTCTCTCTCTCTCTCTCTCACTAGCAACTCTAACACTCGACAACACTCGCAACTCAATTCTAACGACTCTATGCTTCGACGTCTCGATCAACTCTGATTCTCGCAACACGCACACTTTTCGATTCGCCTTGGATAGCGAAACCGTCCTTCTTCTAACGCGTTTTTAATACGCGATGGCGCTATCACTTTCTAAAAGCGTCGTCTTTACATTTCCGATGGCCACGGGCACATCCGACTGCCAGATATACAATGTGTTATAAGAGTATCATTACCATACTTTTCATGAAAAGAGCAATTTTTCTTGATAACTATACTCTGTAACATAGATTGAAGTCGCTGATTTGATCCCTCTGATATCGTTGTCTTATGAGAGTCTCGTCTGGTCTTGATTGGTTCTGTTGACTCTTATCGTTGTGAAAAATCGATTCGTTGTGTACCTTTTTTGTATAGAGAATTATTTTGTGGTAGAATATAATGTTGTAATATTTGTGGTCTTTACTTTACTAATTTTGTCACTGAGCCGCTCTTTGGTTAGTTGAGCGATTCATATTCCGCATATATTCCGTACTTGCTTCGCTTGGTACTTTTATAATTTTCGCAGTTACAATAAAAAATTTAATTCTTAACAGATTAAAGATTTAACCTCTTGCTTTATAGTGTACAATAATTTTTTTTTTTTTTTTTTTTTTGTATAGGTTATGTGATCCATAGTTTGAGTGAGTAGTACATATATATATATATATATATATATATATATATATATATATATATATATATATATATATATATATATATATATATATATATATATATATATATATATATATATATATATATTAAGATTAATATTTTATCAGTTTCTGTTCGTAACAACATCGAAGTAGTCAATAAGTTTGAAGAGTATAATTAAGGAAGTTATGAAGCAAGAGGTTAAGAACAAATTCTGAAAGAGGTTATGTACAACTCAGTAGTACTGCTTTACATTACTTTGCGAATTACTTTTCAAGCATAAAAATAGTTTAACAGCCACTTATAGTTACTTCCTTACCATTACATTCATTAAATTCGTTTGATTTTGTAAACAAAATAACCACGCTGACCAGTCTCTTATTTAAAATAGAATTATTTTGTCATATATCCAACAGTTTACTTTCTCTTCGCTTTGTCTCGTATTACGACTTTATAACGGTGTTTCTTTAAACTTTAAACGATCGTAATAAATGTATTTACGGACGATGACTGATATCTGGTCTGTCTTAAAGTTGCAACTAATTAGTACCCCGTTACTTTGGACGTTATGAAATGTTGTATAACCAAAGACTTATCTTCTCTTTTGGTAGTTGCATAAGAGAAGACTGAGCCGTTGAAACGCTCGAATAGATTAGCTGATTCGCTTAACGTATTTTTACTTCCGACGAGCTAAACACAAGAGCAGAAAGCACATAAGGAATAATACAGAAACGTCAAACGTATACAGAAATATATTTCGTAAAAGCATTAGTACGTAACATGTCTTTATAATTCTATTTATGTATAGTAAAATGGCTTGTATCCATTTTCATGAATTATAACTGACATTTCAAAGCATTCATGTAGATATGTAACTCTCGTTAATTAATAATTTAACAATGCGTCATGAAACGTATCATTTTCGTTTCTTCCTTTGTTTCGTTATACACAGGAACGAATTTGTAAATAAAGATGTATAATCAACGATAACATATGACAGCGAGTATAATAACTGTCAGCAAAGGAAGAGGTCGGTAAAATGATTGTGGTTGATTTCAGTGTATCGGTAAATAAGCTTTGACAGACGTTGCCGGGGGACTCGGTGTCGGTGAAACCGCGTCGATGAAATGATTGTCAGTAATTTAAAGATAACCCAATTTATTGATCTGTCTCCCCTTCATGGCGTTGTACGTCTCTCTATAAAACATATTCTACCTCGGAGGGCTGAAAAATTTAACTTGGTCTCACTGGACTGGACTGTAAGTAAGAAAATTGAAATGCAAAATCCACGTGTGAGCGCAACGGTTTAGATGGAAAGTTCGATAGGACAATTATGTATATTAGCCTGAAAGAAAGCTCGTGGCTTCGCACGCAACACGTAATTTCCCTCTCTGAAATAATCCTATTACAACGATACGATTTAAAATTTTCCTTAACAGACCTCGCAATGTAATTCTTCATCTACAATTTTTTATTCGGCCTGAAACAAGAGACTTTCGAAGCCTTATAGAGTCTCGCGAATCTAAAAGTCAGGTTTCAACGTATTTTCGCGTCTTATTCTATAATACTGAAGACATTAAAGGTGTTAACGATTATTGTCTCACTATGTACGTACATCAAACGAGTACTTACGTAAGAGACGAATGGAAATGGAAACAGCCGAGAATAATTGAAGATAATTTGAATACGTTCCAGGCTATAATACAATTTCTCGTGAACCGTAATTGATTCGCAGAAGGGAATTGCTGCTTCTCACGACTAGCAAAGTGTTTCGCAAAAAAAGAAAAAAAAGAAAAATGGTATCGGAAGGATAGAAAAAAAGCGGTGGCCTACATCAAGCAATCTTCATGCCGATAATGCATTTATTATTCAGTTCGTTCATTTTCTATCGCGTAACAGACACTGGGATAACTGACAGAACGAGCGTATAAATCTTGCATCTCTCAACCTGACTTCTCCCAATTCGCATACTTCCATCCTTCGTATAAGTGACAATGAATCAGAAGAGTTTCATAGCAATATTGAACAACATACAGTCAACTACAACACCATTAGATACATCCACCATACAGTCAACTACAACACCATTAGATAACAGCAATACAATAGATTATAATTTTCTACGTGTCATTGATTCATCATCATCATTTTCCATTTTTTTAGCATATGTAAAAACGTATCTGACATAATCTTACCTCGCTCTTTGAGTAAAAAAATCCATTCAAATGAAACAAAGGGAAAAGAAATAAGAAAACAAACACTCACATATGAATCTTCATTACATAACTGTATGTACTCCTCGAGGTATAATTACTCAGACACGTTACAGCGTACCTTTTTCGTTCCCTGATGGCTGATGTTGATCGTTGACGTTTATAGTGAAAGAATTTCGTCAACGGCGCCATCTGGATCCTTGTTGAAAAATTAAAATAGCCGCAACAGCACCATTAAGCTCATCACCCAGAGTAGCTCTTGTTGCTGAGTCGTGGAGGAATTCTTATCATCAACGACATAAACTATACCAGTTCTGGTAACGTTCTTCAGGTGATCCAGACATTCGAAATCACAACATTCTTTTCCAAGGCGAAATTTTCTGCATGGCTGTAGTAAAAAGAAATCGATCAATTGTACAGATCAATCGTCACTCGACTGCTCGAGAATTCAGATCATCCAGAGAATAGAATAGAGACGTGGAAAAATGTAGTGCGATCATCGCAGTGGGAGGAAATAGGGGGATAGGGACCAAATGAATGAACGAGATGTTAAGGACAACTGACGATAAGTTCTTCTTTTGTCGGGAATTGCATGTTTGTGAATGGTTTGTGGGTGGTTAGGTGGAGAGAATTGAAGAGTTTGGAGGTGACTGGAAGAGTGTTTTGGGCAAGGTAGATTGCAGAATGGTTGCGGTAGCATTGTGTTAATTATGGGTTTGTACATGTAATCTTTGTATGTATCACTACATACAACCTAACGTATATTTTTAATAATACATCAGAGTTTTAGTTATTTCATAGCTATGAATTTTATACTCTATAATCTTGACGTTTTATTTCACAGAAGCGTTTGAATATCCATAAAAATTAAATGAACCAATGTATTCATTATCTTATAGAGAAGATATATTATTTTTAATTATGTTCCAATTATTTATCATGATCCTGATTTCCTTATTCTGAAAATTTGAAAGGAAGTTTTGTAGTTTGATACTTTCAGCGACAAAGGGTCAATATTGCTTTAGTATATTTCGTCACATATACATGTATATCTATATGTCGGAGATGAAAGGACACCGGAACCTTTGGATAGCCCCGCAACATTGCAATCTAAAGTCTACTATAACTGTAACTAAACTATTGTAGTTATTCAATCCGATTGTAATTGTTCGAGATTAGTGACGGTGAGCTTTGGCTCGAGGTGACAGTCTGTCGCCCAACGTAGCCGCGGTCAAGGGATGAACGCTTTGCCTAACAAAGGTATGGAGTAATTCTATAGCTCTCCTTAAAAGAAATATTCGTGGCGACACGCGACAGTAAACATTCCCACGGTTTCTGTCCCGTGGCTCGCCACACGCAGACCCTATTCTTCGAGTAAGATGATTGCCAGATGTCGATGCGTCTCCGCAGTACATGTTCGGCTAGCCCGAGGGCCCGTTATAAATCTTAAGGTTTAGTTAACTAAAGTCCTTCAAACAGACAAACAGTCTTTGTCCCAACTACGGGAAGATAGGGGAGACATATTTTTCAACGAGCGACGTCTCCCACTAGCAACTTTCCCTCGAGGGCGGCTACCATCTTTTTCTAACCACCGATATGGAGATTGACCAATTAGCAGCAACGTCAATTTCCCTTACTTCCTAAACGAAGGCTTTCCTCGACGAATCCGATGATCTCGTGTCCTTAGACACACCCCATTATAGTTTTCCTCTGTGGCATCATCGGGACGGGACGGGCATTCTTTTACGCGCTCCCGTCGACCAAAGAGTAACGTCTTTACGCTCAGCAATTATTTTTACGAATCAGACTTAGATTCAGCGAGAACGCCCATCTGTCATCCCGTTGGCCGCGGATTCGTTATCGAACCGGAGACCATTGTCACTAGTGTCGCGGACGTCTCACCGCCGTGGTAGATTGTCAAACCTGTGTTATTCATACCTGTGTCAATAAATCGTATCTTCGTTACACCGCAACGATGGCTACCTTCAATGAAGACTCCTCAAACACCGACAACCCTATCCCCAATGTCATTCCGACATATATATCCACCGAAAATGCGCTCTTGTAGACAAACGCTCGATTCGCGTCATAGCTTTTAAAGCTTGTCGCATCTCAATCCGTTGGAAAAAGTTTTTCCTGTAGCATATTTTATTTTTACGAACCAACAAGGTCTTTGTTTATTTCCTTCTGCTTTTGCTCCAATTTCCCCATTGTTTTTTCAAGGATAGTATTTCAGAGCCACTAGTCAAGTTTATTGTAACAATAAACGTACGTTTCGGAAACATTTTGTGCTGTGAAACAGAATACACTAAAGTTTGAAGGTCACATCGATTTTCGAAAGTTTATAAATGGAGGTGTATGACAGTATCACCAGCTGTTGCTGTCCAAGTAACTCCAACATCGAAATACTACAACGATTCCAATCGAAAACGCTAAGAGCCTTAATAGACGCACCTTGGTATGTTACCAACGAAACCATCCATCGCGACCTCAAGATACCTACAGTCAAAGAGGAAATAGCAAAATATAGCGACAGATATAGCAAAAGAGTCAACAAACACCGAAACCCCCTAATCACTGGACTACTCGATACGACGGACCAGATTCGATTTCTTTTTACTACAGACATGCAAAAAATTTCGTCTTGTCTTACTTCCTCAACAACTTTTAGATCTGATAGAAAAAAGAAACATACGAAGTAATAAGTAATGCTTACTAATAAATTCAACAAATACAGAGGAAGATGGCTAAATCGATAAATTAACGAGACTAAAAATTAATTACATCATGGATCTCTCGCTTTTAATTTTAAGCTGTAAATTACCGATATCGGTGACTGCCATATTCTCTTGAGTTTCCAAATCGTAAAGAATCTTTCCCCAGGGATTGGTCAACTGTGTATGTCCCCATGCGACGTAACTTGCTTAAGGAACACGAGCCGGTGATATGCAGGCAACGTATAATTGATTATCATTCGCTCTGAAACGCTGAAGTAATGACCAGTGCAGTGGTCCAGTGGTCATATTGAATGCCGCTGGATATATCAGCATTTGGCAACCTAACCCAGAGAAGCAGGAAATATGAAGCCACCGAATACCAATTAACTTCGTAGTTGCACGATTCACATTCCATCATTTCTGAATATGCGAGGACAGTCCTCTTATTGTGCTTTTAATTCTTTTATTTGTTTCATTTTCAGCAAATATACTGGTTTTTTTAAATTAAGCTTCTTTTTATACAGAGTTACAGATTATATTAATTTTATATAGAATATATTTAAGAAAGATATTTAATTTTTTGCTAGTTAAGTATTGATCGATTAAGTTACTGTACCTTTGTTCCGATAAATGCGTGCCATTTCCTCGAATCTAATATCATAGCAAATGCCAATACCTATTTTGCAGCCCTTCACATCGAACGTCGTTAGGGAGTTACCAGGACTGAGTGAATCACTCTCTCGAAAAGTAATCTTATTAGGAATGTCGATGTCGAATAGATGTACCTAATAACATAAAAATGTGGTCGCTAATTCTATTGCTGCAACTTTTGTAATTTAATATCAAAGTTACCAACTCCTAAACTTTAATTATTTTTTATTTAATAACTGACAGCGTTTTTATCACTTTCTTTTATTAAAAAATCTTATCATTTAATAATGTTTAAAAAGGAGAAAAAATAAGTATAATAATATTTTAAGTATGTGAAAAATTTATACAACAACAAACACATTACAACAAAAATGGGCGTTTCCCGTATCATAACGTATTTTATAAACCGTAAATTATAGAATTGGTTATAGTATACGTATGTACATATGTATATTCCTAAATTATTCCTAGATAGAGTCACTTTCTTCACCCCAATATTTTCAAATTCAAAGCCATAAAGGAATATATTACTTACCTTTCGGTGTTTTGCTATCAAAGTTCCATCGGGACCCCAAATAGTACAGGTATTGTACAATTTAGCGCCCTCTATTTCAGGCATCGTACCACCAACTACATAGATGTTGTTTTCTTTAGCTGCGTTCGATGAAGCAACGCTCGTTTCACCATCAGGAATACTCTCGGCGTATTTTGGAAAGTACTCTGCATTGCAATATTTCAATTAATGAAGAATAACTGTCTTTTGTTCCAACCATAAATTAAATTGAAATGTTTGTCAGTTTTTTATTTTTTAAATTATTAAAATAACTAAGTTTTATATTTCGACTTAATTAAATATGCAATTACTTAGCTAATAGTATATATAATAAATTGTTTCTACAGGTTCAAAATGAAAAATGAATATTTAGAAATATTTAATTACGACAATGCTATTTGTGTTAGCATCAGTGGCTTGTTACTCAACGACTTTGCTAGTACTTTTTGAAACATAAAGTTAGTTTTCAATTAACACTTATACTAGAGGCGGAATTATAAATGCAAAATAATTGATAATACTAATTTATAAGTACCTAATTATTAGTATCTTAAAAAATATATTTATACAAAAATCACGATAATCATGAAAATGGGGAAATCCTATATTCTCGAATCAATTCACAATTTATTTTGTATATTAATTAGATTCCGCGCTCATCAGTACGTACTCACTGGCGACATCGAGAAAATGTATCGGCAATTCCTCGTACGACCAGAGGATCGGAAATATCAAAGGATATTATGGCGCAGCGCGAGTGGAGAAACAGAAACATATGAGCTTAACACCGTAATACTCTTATCATAGAAATAGAAGCAGTCCTCAATTCCCGCCCGCTAACTCCTATCTCCACCGATCCAAATGATCTCCTAGCCCTCACTCCCGGACATTTCCTCATTGGCGATTCATTAATGTGCTTACGTGATCGAGATTTCAGAGACATTCCATCGAACCGACTCTCCAAATGGCAGCATATCCAACAGCTTAAACAACATTTTTGGAACCGCTGGCATAAGGAGTATTTGAACGAGCTAACCAACCGCAATAAATGGAGCAAGGGTGGACACAGCATCCAAAAGGGCACAATCGTCATCCTCAGAGAGGACAACGTTCCCTCCATGCATTGGCTTCTGGGCCGAGTTATCAAGGTTCATCCAGGCGCCGATGGTGTCATCCGGACAGCTACAGTTCAGACGGCAAAGAGCATTTTGGATCGGGGCGTCAAAAGGCTTGTCCCACTGCCAATTCAACCCGATCTCGAGAAACCCGAACAACTAGCCATCGAGACGAAATAAGATGGGAACCTCAACCACACCTCGCTAGTTTGATCGGTACCCTCTCAACGGGGGGAGAATGTTACGCCATGCGGCTTACCATAGGTCATATTCTTAACTATCGATCGCGGCACTATAATGTCGCAGACGGATCGTCGCGTCTGCCCGGCAAACAAACATTGTAGTGGCAAGCGCATGGTTCATTAAGCAGGGCGACTTCCAGAAACGTCGACTCGTGGCCCGTATTTTACCTCGCTGTAAAAGAATGTGGCGTGATCCGAACGTAGTGGGGGTCGCCTTCCAGAAAAAACGAAAAAAATCGAAAGGCGTTCAGAACTTTTCGAGAAGTCGAACCGTCAACACATGTGGTATGTCGCGCATTACTTATCAACCAAAACGCAGTTACATTTTTTTTGTTCCATTTATATCTTTCTAGTTAATAAGTTGTTGAAATAAACATTAATTTATTTGTGTTAATTCTGTGGAATTTCATTGAACTACCCTTATTATCATAATCGAAATAAGGGGATCGATCAGTTCGTGGCGTCGATTATTTAATCGTAATGGGAACTTACAACTCTCGTTGACGTGCTATCTCGCGATCGCGTCTCTCCGCGAACGGTCGAAACAAAATGATTCACTAAAAACTGTCCTGAATTCCTAAGAATTTATTTACCGAAAAACTGACAAAGTGTTTATTTAAAAAATGAGGTTGAAGGTAGTCCTTTTCTTTCATTTCATTCATTTTCATTTTCTTTCTTAAGTATGGCTAACACAATATCTAATCAATTAAAATTTTATATTTTCACGTGAAAAGTTTCTTTAGATAATTATTATCAACATGATGACTCACTCTTACGGATTAATACGTGTCTGTAGGGCAATCCGGTGGACTTGATCGGCTTTTTACTTCGAAAGTTGAGTAATCGGTGTCGCTTTCTTACGCATCTTTGAACTGTATAAATGTTTTAAAATTGTTTGATCCAGAATGTACCACACCGGACAATCAAGAAGGCAGGTGCCTTGACTACAGAAAATGTAAACCTCTGCAAGAAATATGGCAGATACAGTACCGTACAGCCACCGATTTTTATAGACGATCAGTGTGCAGATACCAGGGCAATGTTACGATCGTTTGCTGTCCGAACGATCCAAACAAAGAGAAGAGAGAAATTTTAATAAAAACTGTGTATAAGTATAAGGCTTTGCGACCACCATACTGTGGTTTTAGCAACGTCTCTCATACCAGGGTGGTCGATGGTAAACCAGCTGAACTTGGTACGTTTTATGTCTTTCTTTCCGATTAATAATAAGCCATTTACTGCAAAGAATGAACTTTAAAGGCATTAAACAGCACATCAATGTACATTTCAATTAGACTAAATAATAATGCTATGATTTTATCGGTAGTAACTTTACTTATTAACTTGAATTATTTCTTTCTTTTACTTCATGTTAGGAAGAGTATCTTTTTGCTTGAAATAAAAAATTGATATAGGAGTAATAATATGGATAGAGATCAAAAACTGTTAGGGCAGAAATTACACGTTTGAACTTTATAGTTCAGTATAGTTCAAATAGAAATTATATAGAATTATTTAATAATTTGTATTCCACTGGAATAAAAATTTAATTTCTGTCTTTATCAAATCTCTATTTCAGAGTATTTGTACGTATGTACTTATCGTCTGCTGTATGATCGAATATCGAATAGGTAATAATCGTTGTTACCCGTTATGTGAGAAAAAATTATGTATATTCACAACTATGACTATTGCATTTTAGGCGCTTGGCCATGGATCGCTGCATTAGGTTTTCGTAATCCCCGAAACCCAGACAAACCACTATGGAAGTGCGGAGGTTCCCTGATATCGGCTAGGCATGTTTTGACCGCAGCACATTGTGCACATATGGATGGAATAGAAAACATACACAATCATAATATTGTCATTCTTAGATTGGTGGAGGAGGTGCCATTTTCGAGTAAGTCCTCAAATATATATATATATATATATGCTATTGAGTATTACTGAAGTATCATATCCTGAAATTTCTTACTGTACACATATATTGTGTCATAAAGCGTGTATAATTCTTTCTCATACTTTTGGTCATTCGTTTCCTGCATTTTCATTTATTTTTTTATTTTTCAGGGTACGTATATCCCATTTGTACGAAAGAGCCCCTACGAAAGAGCAACTTCGTCGGCTATAACCCCCTTGTTGCTGGATGGGGAGCATTAAGATATAGTAAGTGATATCAATTTTATAATAAAATTAAATAGTTCCAGTCTTAAATATCTTTCTTATTTTCTTCGTAGGACGACCACGACGTAATGCATTAATGGAAGTACAAATGCCAGTGATTAAGAACGCCGAATGCAAAATAGCTTATTCCAAATTTCCTAATGCACCTGATATCACTGATGGTATAATATGCGCCGAACATGCTCAGGGTGGAGAGGATTCTTGTACGGTAATTAAGTTACAGAGTTACTACAAACTATACGGTATCTGAAGACACGTCGATTCGAATTAACATCAAATCGACGTCTTAAACATTAAAAATAATAGATAAACACAATTTAATAGTTTTGCCCACTTCTCACACCTCGTTATGGTATTTAATCTAATTTCCTTCTAATCTTAGTTTTGCTCAAAATACATATAACATGTACGTTATAAATTGGAGTATTTCAATACACAAATCAATAGAAGATTATTACTGTATATAAGTATAATTTCAATACAATTCGATCGATATATTTCAGTATCTTTGATTAAAAATTTAACGATCCTTTCAGGCTGACCGCGGCGGACCACTGCTGATACAACATGAATTAACCTCGTATTTAATAGGTATTGTGTCTTATGCTTATAAGTGCGGCACAGCTGGGTATCCCAGCGTTTACACTAGGGTCACATCGTACCTTGACTTCATTCTCCAAGCGATGCAATAATATGATATTACTGTTCCATAAATATCATTGTGTAAAAAACGTAAAGTTGGATTTTCTTATTGTGGAGATAAGAAACAGCTCAAATTTACATTGTTTTGTACGTTACAAATTATAGGCTTAAAATGTACGAAATGTAACTTTGAAACGACACTAATTTTTTACGCACGATAAACCTCCACGACTTAGGTATGTAAAGATGATAAACGTGTATTAATTCTATTAATTTGGTAATAATAAACCAACTTTCTGAGAAGTTCTGTAAATTTCGTTTCTGTTGTATCAAGAGAATAATGGAATATTCCACTTAGATCGTATACTTCTTGTACGTACGTACAAAATTTTCCGGCTAATCTAAAACACTTCATAAGATAGAGAGCTTCTGGAAATTCGGACACAGAGAGTGCATAAAATACAAGATAAGTCTCGTGTCTTTCAAAATTATTTTTTATTCGCTAAAAACGTCCTGTGTACTCATGCAATCACATGCAACCTCGAAACTTCACTTATTTTTTATCACTTTCCAATTCAATACACAGTTTCAGCATTTTTGACTATATGTAAGAGAAATTTCCATTCAGCCAAAGGTGTACTTACAGATTATAGATTCCTATACGACTCTCAGTAAAAATTTATCCGCACTCCAGATAGTTAAAACTTCTGTCGACCGTATTGATCCATCTGCACTCTTCGTATGACGTCAATATCTGTTCAGTGCTGCTGCGCAGGTTTCTTTGTGTTACGTCAATTCGTTTGTGACCGTTGCGCGAGTAATGGCGCTTTGCAATGGTGATTTGCAGGAAAACAGTGCAGGATGCTGTGATTCGTTTCTTGTGGTCGGAGGTTATGTTTGATGCCTATATTTATCAAAGATTTAATGCACATTATGGAGAAAGTGTTTTGTCACGAAGTGTGTTTGAATGGGCACAAAAGTTCAAAGAAGATCGCACGAGTGTTATGAAAAAACAGCTGGACGCCCGTCCACATCCACGATGACAACATTGAACGTGCTCATGAACTTATGCTCTATGGAATAGACGAGTGACACTGGATAATGTGGCAAATCATTTGCAAATCAGCCACGGCTCTGCTTATGCAATAGTGCACGACAGATTTGGATTTTAAAAAGTTTGTGCGAGATGGATGCCGAAAAAGCTGATGAAAAGGTGAAGACGACGATGCATTCGTGGTTCGCAGCTCAGCCCAAAACATTTTTTAATGAGAAAATACAAAGGTCCTTCGGCAAATGGACAAAGTGTATACAGAAATCGAGTGATTATGTCAAAAAATGATGTATGTCTTTTTTGACAATTGCTTAAAATAAATTCTACACCGACAGAGCGGGTAACTTTTTACTCACCCTCGTAAGACACTTAAATTTCCAATCTATTATGATGAATAAAAGAGCTTATACTATTAAATCTAATTGTATTTTGTTGCATGAGAGTACACGTGTATGTGATGTACATTACCTTTATATCCCCTTGAACGCTTCAATATTGCGCATATATACTATATTTTGTACAGCTTCTATAAAATTTCGTATGTTTGTTTAGGCTGTTAATCTAGAGGCTGGAGTACAAAGAAGTGGCACAATGATGTGGGCTGATGACATTTATAATTATCAAGGAATCACCCCTACATTCGCTCAGGTATATATCGTTGACTATAACGTATTTAACATATATGATTGTTAGAATATTAATAATTAATTTTTAATTCTATCAGAATTTTAATGAAACTGTCCCTTGGGAAGGAAGAACTGATACCTTGATATCACGGTTTGTACATCCTATATATACGACAAATTTTAGAACATTATATAACGAAGAACCAGATCGTCGTGGCCATGTGATGTGAATAAAAGGACTTGAATTTGATGATATTTTTATAATGTTAGATAACATAACTAAGTATCTTCACAGTAAGATAGGATGACATGGTTTACATGATCTTAATGTTGTTCACTCGAGTGATGATATTATAAGGAAAAGCGTAATATCACAGGTAGGATGATTCATAATTTAGAACTACTAACTCATGTATGTATTAAAAATTAAAGAAATATATTAAATTTTATAGGATATTTATGTTTAGTAACCAGTAATTCAGAGATTGGTATTCATGGTTACTATAACGAGGCTGTAGAAACGCACCCTTTCTTCTTTGCAAATGGTCCTGTATTTATGTCTAAGCCGAAACTGGAACCTCTGAATAATTTAGATTTATTCTTGTTATTTTCTAAAATACTTATCTACAGTATACCATAAGGAATGATACCGTATCGCACCTAATCAAGTGCCTTAAGAAACATCAACAGGATATCACAGTAAGTAATCCCTTATCGACAGAAGTGTAAGTAAAAGTTATGTGTCATTGTTATACACAATTATGTGTTAGTGTTATACACAGTTATTTATCATTTTCTATTAATTCAGTTGTAGCCACTACAATATCTATGACACTGGTAGTAATTATAAGAACAATAATGATGTTCTATAAGAGGAAATGATGATTAGGAACAAAAACTTACAGGTAAGTCAAAGTATATGTTATTTGCCATTTGAAAAGAAAGTTACTAACTTGGAATTTTTTGATAAATAATAATTGTGCAAAATATATTGGATTTCAAATTTGTCAAAAATTGAAATTTAAGAAGCATTGTAATAATATAACATTAATATTTTGATTTTTCAGGAGATATCATGCGGTGGATGGATAATATGTAAAAAATATTAAGCAGTATATGAATTTTCATATTGCGTAGAGATAACAAAATGAATTTTAAAAAATGTCGACACGGTAATAAGAAATAGCATCGTGACAAAGAATATATAAAGACAGTTTCATTTTTTATAAATAAAAATTTGTTGTTCCAGATTTTGAAATACAGTGAAACGTTTAATTAGTATCTTAATATCTTTAAATAATTATTATTTTAGAATCAATTGTAATTGTATCATACGTACTTTTGAATTCGTGCAAGAACATATGTAATTTTGAAGTAGTTATTATTAGGAAACTGTTAGACGCGAACAGTATGCGAAAAGTTAGTATGCAGTGTAATAATTATCAATCAAAACACAAGAATTAAATTCTTGAGGAAAAAATTTCCGGAATTTCTTATTTACATGATTATAAAGAAATCCATAATAAAAAGGAGCTGCTTTCTAATACTTCTCTTCCTTGTAATGCCTACGTTAACAATAACGAGGTTCGACTTTTTGTTTTTAGAGGGATACTGGAAAATTTGAAAGTACAGTACCATTGGGAAGAAAATCACGATATTGAAAACGATATTTGCAAGTAAATTTCCAAAAAATCTGTTTTCAAATTTTCGCTTTCTATTTCACATTAAAAGAAAGGGAGGGCTGCCTTCTTTTTCTGCAAGACAAAACAAACATTCTGAATCTCGTATCAATGAATGATGTCAATAAGTTATTTTTCTTTTCAGATTGAACAATATTCCAGATTTATTCATAATTTCATACTACGCGAAGAATAGACTTTCATAGGTATATAAAGGAAATATTAAGTATAGGAAAACTCTTTTTCGTTGTAGGTGACATATGCTTCACGGTTGAACACATGTATTTTTGAACACATATAAATGAAAAAGTACTCTTATGGAGAAAAAGAATTGATACCTTCGATTGACATTAGATAATGTATATAAACTTATGAACAATCACTATCACTATCAGTTTGTATTTTAGGTGCACACGCAGATTTGTTGGAGTTCTTATAAAATGTACTTCCTGTACGAACGTTTTATTCTTCCAAATTTTACGATACTATGTCTCATATGATAACTATATGGATTAAACGTAATATAAATGATCCGAAAATAGACTCGAACGACATTAATTGTCTTTCTATTTATACCAATATCGAAAATACAAGTAAAGCTGGAGCAATAGTATGCAAGAATGGACTATTTATTATTTTAAACCAAATCATAGCATATTCAGAATGCACAGTATTATCATGAAATGTAAATGAATCAGTTGTAAACGAACGATTTTACTGTAAAATCGTTGCCGCCTTTTTTTCATCTGAAATATAGCAGCAATGAGTACATTCTTTTAATATATAATAAAACGAGATATCTTTATAAAGTTACATATGTCATCACTGGTAACTGTTATCTCGTATGACGCCAAATATACCGTTAGTATGGAATGATATTTTTATGAAGATATACTTTAATGATAGATTTTATGAATGAAACGTTATATAAGAAAAATTATCTCTTGTTATTCTATGAAGTGTAGTAGCTAATGAAGATTAATTTTACGAAGTATTAGAGCAAAAGAGAATTAAAAAATTAAAAAGATCTAAATAAGATTGTTCGTGTGGCTTAATTATCTCAATTCTGGTACACCACTTGTTACATTCTAACTAATTAGCGCTAAACAATAACTTGCAAATATTAAAGATATTAACACCTAAAGGTTTTCAGGAAATTTTATAATATTTGATTATTGTATATCTAGTCATTGATTGATAAAATTTCTTGTATAAGCATAGATCGAGGTTGACGTCATACGCAGATTGCATATCATTGACAGGTATCGTTTTAATTTATTTTATGGCTAGAATCGTTTGAATATTATACGAATAATTATTTCCATTCGAACGATTAATAAATCACGTACCTATAAAAGATATATTACGAAAAAGAGGTGACGAAACAAAAAAATATTGGAAATTCCGTTGTCATTAGATCAATTACTTTTGCAATGATTTTTATTTCCATGTAATTACATATGAAATGGGTAATTCATTAACATCTCCTCGAATCGAATATAATTCGTTACACTTCACAACGATTCAAATAATGGACGGGAAATATATAATAACTTTCCTGTCCTTGCGTTAAAATAGTACTGTACAAATCAGATGATACAACCTAACCCCAACCTAACCCCAAAAAACCCAATTACATCCACATTGCATGACAGCACACTTGCAATGGATTTTTGTGATTTCAATGTCACAGACAATGACACAACTAATCAGAACACGTTCGAGGCTATAGACATTGAAATTACCGCGTGTTTAATACGTTTAAAGCATAAATCTAAATTTCACGCGATTATTTCTTTGTACATTGTGAAACTCTTAAATTATCTTAATCGAATAAATAATCCTAATGTAATAAAACATCTTGAAATAGACCTAGATATCTGAAACAGAAACTCGAAGGATAAGAAATCCTAAAAGGTACTAATCCTAAAATAACAAACTCCTAAATAATAAACAAGTGATAAAACCTGTTATAAATAATAAACCTTACCTGGAATAATCAAATCCTAACTAATCGAAAATAAAATAAGGCAAGCAATTCTTAATCTTTCAAGTAATTTTTCCGAAAACACAGAAAGATAGAGAAATTAAAAAGACGCAGCACAAATTGCAGCACAATGAAAGTTTCGGAGCGATGAATACGATCGTATTAAACTAAATAATTTTCAAAAGTGAAATTACACTGAAACGTATATCGATGATATTTGTCATTTCTACGATCTGTTTCGCTTGGTCGTGCTTCTTTTCTGATGTAAATTCAATTTATAATACGAACTAAGTTTCCTTTATTATTATTAGTCCTGCGTCTTTTTAATTCGTCACTTCTTTTATTTCAGAACAATGACGGGCTCCAAGATGCTGTTCGGATGTTTGGCGTTAATTGCTTTTCTGCATCCATTAGTTCACGTTTGTACTTCGAGTAGTACAGCTCAAGGTTTGTACTTCGAGTTGTCTTTTTCCATGCACTTCAAATTCCAATACGATCTGGTCACGTGGCCTTCGTACAATTTCGAAATTTTACCTGTTTGGTAATCGTCAATGAAAAAAGAAGTTATGCGTGACCTCAACACATTGAAACAATTTTTATGATTTTTTATTTGCCGGTTGGTCAGCAAGTTAATGGAAAAATTTCACTTAACTATTCGCGTTAATCTCTTCGGTTTAACTTTTGGGAAATGCTTCGTTAGCTTCGGGAATATTCCAACGATTCGTTTTACGTACAAAATAAGCATGATAAATATTACATCACGGTAATGTAATATCGGAATATATTAAAGGTGTAATTTTGTTCGATTAATTATAATTTATTAATAATGGATTGAAAATACAGATATTAGTTAGACAGAGAAACGATGTTTGATTAACAGGAAAACTAAATGCAACGCTCGTATTTACAACAAATAACTTGACAACTATTTGGTAACTCTCTCTCTCTCTCTCTCTCTCTCTCTCTCTCTCTCTCTCTCTCACTAGCAACTCTAACACTCGACAACACTCGCAACTCAATTCTAACGACTCTATGCTTCGACGTCTCGATCAACTCTGATTCTCGCAACACGCACACTTTTCGATTCGCCTTGAATAGCGAAACCGTCCTTCTTCTAACGTTGTCTATTGTTTCCCTCATACCTATGTAAGAACTACCAACTACGTGCCTTTAGTCACGTAGGCACTCTTAAATGTAAACGAACCACAGAAACACGACGTACACGGTTTTTCTATTTTCAGCCGATCTCCAATCAAAGCTATTCTACGATATTACAATCGGCCTTTCCTGACAATCACATCTGCCCTCAGATGTGCTCATCATCGCCGCTCGCACTTACATCACTATCGTCAGCATTCCACCATTTCATGTGATCGGCTGCCGTGGAAGTTGTACGTGGCCCTTCGTGCTCCCCCCTCTCGCTGCACTATGCATCGGTCATTTCGCAGGACTTTTATCACCCGATACGGTCCAAGAAACTTCGGATGCAGCTTTAGCCCGGGACCCCTCTGCATCCTCTCGATTGCCACTAGATCTCCCGTCCTGTATGCTGTCGCCTTCTTGCGTCTCCTGTTATACGCCCGCTTGTTTCGGATTTGGATCTCCTCAATCCGTCTCTTTGCGTCCGCACGCAGCTGATCTCGTTCCTCTTGGAACACCGCGGCCTGTTCGTCCTCGATGCTACTGCTCCTCTTTCGCTCTTCCTCTATCTTCCTCTCCGTTGTTTGTTTACCCATTTCACTCTTGTCAGGGGCTTTGATCGTCGTGGCAGCATCGTGACATTTTCGTAGGCTCGGTTCGTACATGGAAGACGTTAACAACTTACCATCTACCGAGACTATGATCTCTTCTTTTTCGAAGGTCTTCACGTTCATCGTGTCCTCGACAATCCCATCGTCGTCCTCGTCATCCACATCCTCTGTATATCGATATTATTGGAGGGATTCCGCACGTGCGACTTCCCTTGTCTTTTCGTTCGCCTTGCATTCACTCTCTTCGAGTCTATCCGAAAACTTGAAACAACCCTCACATCCGCAACGCTATCCTTCTCAGTAAATTCGCAAATATCATCAACAACATTCTGTTGCTGTTGTTTAGCCAGATTCTTCCTCCTCGTGATGTTCGCTAAGTCCTCCTGCTGGCCGCAAGAATCCGACGAGGACACCATCTCGTGGTCCACTTTACCAATCACCACGTGTCTTGCCACTATTCTCCGTTCCTCCGACACTTGCTGCACAGCTGCCCGATACTTCTTCAAAACTTCTGCTAACTCTTCTTTATTTTCTTCCAATTGCGACAGTAGCTCAGTTCGTTCGCGACTAGCTACATTAACACGATCTTCTGCTTCGGAACGTTGCCGCAGTACTTCCTGCAACGAAGCCTGCGTCTCCATTCGGTTCTTGCTCCAGTGCCTGTTTCGCTTTAACTGCAACTGCTCTAGCGCATTCTGCATCTTCTAACTGGTTCTTCAGCTGTCGTAAAGCTGCTTTACCCGTCGAGTCACCTTTCGATCTCTCCAGCATCGTTTGAGCGTCTCTTAGCAATGCTTTGGTTCTCTTCAAATCTCTTTTTAGCCTATGTTGCATGTCCTTAACGTGTGACAAATCTATCTCACTCGCCTGTGTCTCTACATCTATCTTGAGGACTTCCGGACACTCATCGGGATTTTCGTCCTTTATTCTACTAATAAAAGATTCTCCCCCTTTTATACTTATTTCAACAGTGTCCAAAAAGTCTGCGCCAATAATAAGCGAATGTTGCATCACTGTGTCTGGAACTACGTGTATGGTTATACAGTACGACTCATTGTCTATAATAATGTTCGTGGAAAATTTCCCGAGCGTAAAATTCCTTCCGGAACCGACACCGCCAAATCCAACGATTTCCCGACTTAATCTGGGGCGCTCCGATTTTCACATGCTGATCTGCTCGCATTAGAGTCAGCTCACTACCGGTGTCTATCAACGCGCTCAATTTGAAATTTTCCATCTTAACATCCTTACCACGCCTTGTTTGTAACGACCGAAACACGCTGTAAACTTTTTTTGAGGGCTCACCCAAATTGTCGCAACTTGATGCGATGTGTCCGTACTCCCTACATTTGAAGCAATTGTAGCATCGCGTCTTCCTCGCATCTCCAGATCGACCGGGTTCCTTGTTCCTCTCGGTTTCGGACAGCTTCGCCACCGGCTTTACCCTGTTACTCTTCGGCTCCTCAAATTTCGTCCTCATCTCCATATCTCTTTTTATCGCTTCGTAGCGCCTGAAACGCTCTTTTAATTGCTCGATATTCCTGGCTCCGTATAGCACAGTCTTGTTCGCGACCTCGTCGGGAATGCCTTGAATAATGTAGTCTATCAAGGATTGCGTATCAACCCTTCCTTGTTTTGCAATCCCGCACATGTGATACATATATTGTTGCAGACTCTCATCTGCTTTCTTCTTTCTATGGGATAACTCGCCATGTATCTGTTGGTCGCTTACTACATTTTCAAACTCATTCCTCAACGCCTTTTTTAGCTTTGCCCAGGACTTCGCGCATCGTTTTTGTCGTACGAAGGCCTGAGCGGAGCCTGCGAGTAATTTCTTAGCATAGGCCACCATGTGGGCGTCTGACCAACCCCACACTTCTGCCATTTCCTCGAAGTCTTCCACCCACTGATTTACCCTCAGCAGATCATCCCCGCTGAATTTCTCTAATGAGTCTTCCACGTCTTTAAGACTCAACATCGAACCGACGCATACCTTCTGCTGCTACTCATCGCGGTCCTGATACACCGCTCGCGTGCCTCTCCTGTATTCTCGCGCGCCTTGTTTATCGTCCTCGCCTTCACTTTCGTCGGAGCTCTCTTCTTCCGACGATACATCGTCTCCTTCTAGGGCCGCCTGTAGCCGCGCGCGTAGTTCGGATTTTCTTCCCGTTACCTTCAACCCCAAGCTAACGAGACGCGCTCTCAGCTCTTTCGTCCTCAGCTTCT